>NC_143037.1:76745000-76807500 GCF_057628025.1 Oncorhynchus mykiss
CTCCACAGACAGAGAGACAGTCAGGAGAACCACACACATCATTCATGACGTCCTCCACAGACAGAGAGACAGTCAGGAGAACCACACACATCATTAATAAAGTCCTCCACAGACAGAGACAACCAGGAGAACCACACACATATTTAATAAAGTCCTCCACAGACAGAGAGACAGTCAGGAGAACCACACACATCATTCATAAAGTCCTCCACAGACAGAGAGACAGTCAGGAGAACCACACACATCATTCATAAAGTCCTCCACAGACAGAGAGACAGTCAGGAGAACCACACATCATTCATGAAGTCCTCCACAGACAGAGACACAGTCAGGAGAACCACACACATCATTCATGAAGTCCTCCACAGACAGAGAGACAGTCAGGAGAACCACACATCATTCATGAAGTCCTCCACAGACAGAGACACAGCCAGGAGAACCACACACATCATTCATGCATTCCTCCACAGACAGAGACACAGCCAGGAGAACCACACATCATTCATAAATTCCTCCACAGACAGAGACACAGCCAGGAGAACCACACATCATTCATAAATTCCTCCACAGACAGAGACACAGCCAGGAGAACCACACATCATTCATAAATTCCTCCACAGACAGAGACACAGCCAGGAGAACCACACATCATTCATAAATTCCTCCACAGACAGAGACACAGCCAGGAGAACCACACATCATTAATAAAGTCCTCCACAGACAGAGACACAGCCAGGAGAACCACACACATCATTAATAAAGTCCTCCACAGACAGAGACACAGCCAGGAGAACCACACATCATTAATAAATTCCTCCACAGACAGAGACACAGCCAGGAGAACCACACATCATTCATAAATTCCTCCACAGACAGAGACACAGCCAGGAGAACCACACATCATTCATAAATTCCTCCACAGACAGAGACACAGCCAGGAGAACCACACACATCATTAATAAAGTCCTCCACAGACAGAGACACAGCCAGGAGAACCACACATCATTAATAAATTCCTCCACAGACAGAGACACAGCCAGGAGAACCACACATCATTAATAAATTCCTCCACAGACAGAGACACAGCCAGGAGAACCACACATCATTAATAAATTCCTCCACAGACAGAGACACAGCCAGGAGAACCACACATCATTCATAAATTCCTCCACAGACAGAGAGACAGCCAGGAGAACCACATATCATTAATAAAGTCCTCCACAGACAGAGAGACAGCCAGGAGAACCACACACATATGACAGTTACACCAGCTACCAGGTCTGTAGTCATCCACACTGTGTGTGACATTACTGTTGACCCACAATTCACCTGGATATCAGTGTTGGCAACACTCCTGGGGCCAACTGAGTCCCAAATGGCACCCTAATCCCTATGCGCTCTGGTCAAAAGTAGTGTGCACCCTATTCCCTATGCGCTCTGGTCAAAAGTAGTGTGCACCCTATTCCCTATGCGCTCTGGTCAAAAGTAGTGTGCACTACAAAGGGAATAGGGTACCATTTGTGTCTGGGATCTGTCCGGGTCACCTTGGCAACAATGAATAACTGTCTCTGGTATCTGTCCCCGGTCACCTGGCAACACAGAATAACTGTCTCTGGGATCTGTCCCCGTCACCCTGGCAACACAGAATAACTGTCTCTGGGATCTGTCCCCGTCACCCTGGCAACACAGAATAACTGTGGCTGGTATCTGTCCCCGGTCACCGTGGCAACACAGAATAACTAACAGCTAGCGCATCACACACACACACACACACACACACACACACCCAGCTGTGTGTTGCTAGTTAACAAAGTGTTGCTAAATCAGACCCATGGATATAGGGAAGAAAGAGTGGGGAGGAGAACACATTATTATCACCATCTGTGGTAATGTGACTGACACACACGCACAAGAAGATCCCCTCACACGCTCCCTCTCTCACACAGGCCATGCTGATCACTGACGGGTGCTGACAGTCTGTCTCTCAGTGCAGAGATGAGGAGGAGAAGTCAGACACTCTCTCGCCGTTTCAATTTGAAATTCAATTTCACTATCTAGACCTGAGCAGCAACACCCCACTGTTATTCACTGTGATTCATCAGAGGTGGATGAATCAGAATGTTCTCTCTCTCTCTTCTCCATCACATTCTACCACTGGCCTGGGTCAGAAGGACCAGCATGGTAGCCTGGGTCAGAAGGACCAGCATGGTAGCCTGGGTCAGAAGGACCAGCATGGTAGCCTGGGTCAGAAGGACCAGCATGGTGGCCTGGATCAGAAGGACTAGCATGGTAGCCTGGGTCAGAAGGACAGGCATGGTAGCCTGGGTCAGAAGGACCAGCATGGTGGCCTGGATCAGAAGGACTAGCATGGTAGCCTGGGTCAGAAGGACCAGCATGGTAGCCTGGGTCAGAAGGACCAGCATGGTAGCCTGGGTCAGAAGGACCAGCATGGTGGCCTGGATCAGAAGGACGAGCATGGTAGCCTGGGTCAGAAGGACCAGCATGGTAGCCTGGGTCAGAAGGACCAGCATGGTAGCATGGTGCAGTTGAACCAGCATGGTAGCCTGGGTCAGAAGGACCAGCATGGTAGCCTGGGTCAGAAGGACCAGCATGGTAGCCTGGGTCAGAAGGACCAGCATGGTAGCCTGGGTCAGAAGGACCAGCATGGTAGCCTGGGTCAGAAGGACCAGCATGGTAGCCTGGGTCAGAAGGACCAGCATGGTAGCCTGGGTCAGAAGGACCAGCATGGTAGCATGGTGCAGTTGAACCAGCATGGTAGCCTGGGTCAGAAGGACCAGCATGGTAGCCTGGGTCAGAAGGACCAGCATGGTAGCCTGGGTCAGAAGGACCAGCATGGTAGCCTGGGTCAGAAGGACCAGCATGGTATCATGGTGCAGTTGAACCAGCATGGTAGCCTGGGTCAGAAGGACCAGCATGGTAGCCTGGGTCAGAAGGACCAGCATGGTAGCCTCGGTCAGAAGGACCAGCATGGTAGCCTGGGTCAGAAGGACCAGCATGGTGGCCTGGATCAGAAGGACTAGCATGGTAGCCTGGGTCAGAAGGACCAGCATGGTAGCCTGGGTCAGAAGGACCAGCATGGTAGCCTGGGTCAGAAGGACCAGCATGGTAGCATGGTGCAGTTGAACCAGCATGGTAGCCTGGGTCCGAAGGACCAGCATGGTAGCCTGGGTCAGAAGGACCAGCATGGTAGCCTGGGTCAGAAGGACCAGCATGGTAGCCTGGGTCAGAAGGACCAGCATGGTAGCATGGTGCAGTTGAACCAGCATGGTAGCCTGGGTCAGAAGGACCAGCATGGTAGCCTGGGTCAGAAGGACCAGCATGGTAGCCTGGGTCAGAAGGAACAGCATGGTAGCCTGGGTCAGAAGGACCAGCATGGTAGCATGGTGCAGTTGAACAAGCATGGTAGCCTGGGTCAGAAGGACCAGCATGGTAGCCTGGGTCAGAAGGACCAGCATGGTAGCCTGGGTCAGAAGGACCAGCATGGTAGCATGGTGCAGTTGAACCAGCATGGTAGCCTGGGTCAGAAGGACCAGCATGGTAGCCTGGGTCAGAAGGACCAGCATGGTAGCCTGGGTCAGAAGGACCAGCATGGTAGCATGGTGCAGTTGAACCAGCATGGTAGCCTGGGTCCGAAGGACCAGCATGGTAGCCTGGGTCAGAAGGACCAGCATGGTAGCCTGGGTCAGAAGGACCAGCATGGTAGCCTGGGTCAGAAGGACCAGCATGGTAGCATGGTGCAGTTGAACCAGCATGGTAGCCTGGGTCAGAAGGACCAGCATGGTAGCCTGGGTCAGAAGGACCAGCATGGTAGCCTGGGTCAGAAGGAACAGCATGGTAGCCTGGGTCAGAAGGACCAGCATGGTAGCATGGTGCAGTTGAACAAGCATGGTAGCCTGGGTCAGAAGGACCAGCATGGTAGCCTGGGTCAGAAGGACCAGCATGGTAGCCTGGGTCAGAAGGACCAGCATGGTAGCATGGTGCAGTTGAACCAGCATGGTAGCCTGGGTCAGAAGGACCAGCATGGTAGCCTGGGTCAGAAGGACCAGCATGGTAGCCTGGGTCAGAAGGACCAGCATGGTAGCCTGGTGCAGTTGAACCAGCATGGTAGCATGGTGCAGTAAAACCAGCATGGTAGCATGGTGCAGTAGAACCAGCATGGTAGCATGGTGCAGTAAAACCAGCATGGTAGCATGGTGCAGTTGAACCAGCATGGTAGCATGGTGCAGTAGAACCAGCATGGTACAGTAGAACCAGCATGGTAGCATGGTGCAGTAGAACCAGCATGGTAGCATGGTGCAGTAGAACCAGCATGGTACAGTAGAACCAGCATGGTAGCATGGTGCAGTAGTACCAGCATGGTACATTAGAACCAGCATGGTACAGTAGAACCAGCATGGTACAGTAGAACCAGCATGGTAGCATGGTGCAGTAGAACCAGCATGGTAGCATGGTGCAGTAGAACCAGCATGGTACAGTAGAACCAGCATGGTAGCATGGTGCAGTAGTACCAGAATGGTGCAGTAGAACCAGCATGGTACAGTAGAACCAGCATGGTAGCATGGTGCAGTAGAACCAGCATGGTACAGTAGAACCAGCATGGTAGCATGGTGCAGTAGTACCAGCATGGTACAGTAGAACCAGCATGGTACAGTAGAACCAGCATGGTACAGTAGAACTAGCATGGTAGCATGGTGCAGTAGAGGTCATAACCCTGTGGAAAGCAGGTACAGTAGAGGTCATAACCCTGTGGAAAGCAGGTAGAGGTCATAACTCTGTGGAAAGCAGGTACAGTAGAGGTCATAACCCTGTGGAAAGCAGGTACAGTAGAGGTCATAACCCTGTGGAAAGCAGGTACAGTAGAGGTCATAACCCTGTGGAAAGCAGGTACAGTAGAGGTCATAACCCCGTGGAAAGCAGGTACAGTAGAGGTCATAACCCCGTGGAAAGCAGGTACAGTAGAGGTCATAACCCCGTGGAAAGCAGGTACAGTAGAGGTCATAACCCTGTGGAAAGCAGGTACAGTAGAGGTCATAACCCTGTGGAAAGCAGGTACAGTAGAGGTCATAACCCTGTGGAAAGCAGGTACAGTAGAGGTCATAACCCCGTGGAAAGCAGGTACAGACAGTCCACAACGTGATAAAAGCTCCATTCCGCCCTCTGATGGACCAGGAATGTATTGCTAAAGGTTCAACCAACATCCATTCCTACAACACAACCGGGGTCAAATACCTAAATCCAGTCCCACATTGGAGTTCAGCCTAGTCGGGGTGTAGTTTCTGGGGATGCTGTTCCGGGTCACCTGGGTGAGGGGCACTTGCAGGGTGAGGGGCACCTGCAGGGTGATGTCCACCGAGGCAGTCTTCTGGCGGACCAGAGCATTGGTCGGGTGGAGGAACTGGGCGTACGATACCGTCTGGGGAGGTCAATCAATCAATCAATCAATCAATAAGTCATACAGGAGATGGATGTTCAACGCCACGAGGGGAGCAGGAAAAAAACAAGTGATACGGACAACAATACACAGTCTAGCGTAGCACAGTAAAACAGCACAGTGTGAAACAGCACGGTGCAGTATAGTTCCTAACTCTGTGGACTGATATTGGGGCGGCAGGTAGCCTAGTGGTTAGAGCGTTGGATTTGTAACCGAAAGGTAGCAAGATCAAATCCCTGAGCTGACAAGCTAAAAACCTATCATTCTGCTCATGAACCCACTGTTAACCCATTGTTTTTTGCTAAAACTGACTTGCCTAGTTAAATAAAATATAATTTAATAAAACAAGTAATTGTAATTGCTAAAATATACTTAAAGTACAAGTATAAATCATTTTAACTTCCCCACATTAAGCAAACCAGACGGCCACTTTTTCCATTTAAAAAAATATGTATTTACGGATCGCCAAGGCCACAGGGTTATCTCAGACATAATTGACAAACGAAGGATGTGTTTAGTGAGTCCTCCAGATCAGAGGCAGTAGGGATGACCAGGGATGTTCTCTGTTTAGTGAGTCCTCCAGATCAGAGGCAGTAGGGACGACCAGGGATGTTCTCTGTTTAGTGAGTCCTCCAGATCAGAGGCAGTAGGGATGACCAGGGATGTTCTCTGTTTAGTGAGTCCTCCAGATCAGAGGTAGTAGGGATGACCAGGGATGTTCTCTGTTTAGTGAGTCCTCCAGATCAGAGGCAGTAGGGATGACCAGGGATGTTCTCTGTTTAGTGAGTCCTCCAGATCAGAGGCAGTAGGGATGACCAGGGATGTTCTCTGTTTAGTGAGTCCTCCAGATCAGAGGCTGTAGAGATGACCAGGGATATTCACTGTTTAGTGAGTCCTCCAGATCAGAGGCAGTAGGGACGACCAGGGATGTTCTCTGTTTAGTGAGTCCTCCAGATCAGAGGCAATAGGGACGACCAGGGATGTTCTCTGTTTAGTGAGTCCGCCAGATCAGAGGCAGTAGAGATGACCAGGGATGTTCTCTGTTTAGTGAGTCCTCCAGATCAGAGGCAGTAGGGATGACCAGGGAGGTTCTCTGTTTAGTGAGTCTGCCAGATCAGAGGCAGTAGGGATGACCAGAGAGGTTCTCTGTTTAGTGAGTCTGCCAGATCAGAGGCAGTAGGGATGACCAGGGAGGTTCTCTGTTTAGTGAGTCTGCCAGATCAGAGGCAGTAGGGATGACCAGGGATGTTCTCTGTTTAGTGAGTCCTCCAGATCAGAGGAAGTAGGGATGACCAGGGATGTTCTCTGTTTAGTGAGTCTGCCAGATCAGAGGCAGTAGGGACGACCAGGGATGTTCTCTGTTTAGTGAGTCCTCCAGATCAGAGGCAGTAGGGACGACCATGAATGTTCTCTATTTAGTGAGTCCACCAGGGATGTTCTCTGTTTAGTGAGTCCTCCAGATCAGAGGCAGTAGGGATGACCAGGGATGTTCTCTGTTTAGTGAGTCCTCCAGATCAGAGGCAGTAGGGACGACCATGAATGTTCTCTGTTTAGTGAGTCCACCAGGGATGTTCTCTGTTTAGTGAGTCCTCCAGATCAGAGGCAGTAGGGCTGACCAGGGATGTTCTCTGTTTAGTGAGTCCTCCAGATCAGAGGCAGTAGGGATGACCAGGGATGTTCTCTGTTTAGTGAGTCCACCAGATCAGAGGCAGTAGGGACGACCAGAGATGTTCTCTGTTTAGTGAGTCCTCCAGATCAGAGGCAGTAGGGATGACCAGGGATGTTCTCTGTTTAGTGAGTCCTCCAGATCAGAGGCAGTAGGGACGACCATGAATGTTCTCTGTTTAGTGAGTCCACCAGGGATGTTCTCTGTTTAGTGAGTCCTCCAGATCAGAGGCAGTAGGGCTGACCAGGGATGTTCTCTGTTTAGTGAGTCCTCCAGATCAGAGGCAGTAGGGATGACCAGGGATGTTCTCTGTTTAGTGAGTACACCAGATCAGAGGCAGTAGGGACGACCAGAGATGTTCTCTGTTTAATGAGTCCTCCAGATCAGAGGCAGTAGGGATGACCAGGGATGTTCTCTGTTTAGTGAGTCCTCCAGATCAGAGGCAGTAGGGACGACCAGGGATGTTCTCTGTTTAGTGAGTCCTCCAGATCAGAGGCAGTAGGGATGACCAGGGATGTTCTCTGTTTAGTGAGTCTGCCAGATCAGAGGCAGTAGAGGATGACCAGGGATGTTCTCTGTTTAGTGAGTCCTCCAGATCAGAGGCAGTAGGGACGACCAGGGATGTCCTCTGTTTAGTGAGTCTGCCAGATCAAAGGCAGTAGGGATGACCAGGGATGTTCTCTGTTTAGTGAGTCCTCCAGATCAGAGACAGTAGGGATGACCAGGGATGTTCTCTGTTTAGTGAGTCCTCCAGATCAGAGGCAGTAGGGACGACCAGGGATGTTCTCTGTTTAGTGAGTCCTCCAGATCAGAGGCAGTAGGGACGACCATGAATGTTCTCTGTTTAGTGAGTCCTCCAGATCAGAGACAGTAGGGATAACCAGGGAGGTTCTCTTGATAAGTGCGTGAATTAGACCATTTTCTTGACCTGCTAAGCATTCAAAATGTAACGAGTACTTTTGGGTGTCAGGTAAAACGTATGGAGTAAAAAGTACCGAATTGTCTTTAGGAATGTAGTGAAGTAAAAATATAAATAGTTAAGTAGAGGTATCCCCCCCCCCCAAAAAAAAACAACTTAAGTAGTACTTTCAAGTATTTTTACCTCCTGTGTCTGTTTTGGGGAATATAATCTAAGACATCTCTAGTTTTGCCCCCCCCCCTGGAATATAATCTAAGACATCTCTAGTTTTGGGGGCCCTCCCCCCCCTGGAATATAATCTAAGACATCTCTAGTTTTGGGGGCCCTCCCCCCCTGGAATATAATCTAAGACATCTCTAGTTTTGGGGGCCCTCCCCCCCTGGAATATAATCTAAGACATCTCTAGTTTTGGGGGCCCCCCCCCCCCCTGGAATATAATCTAAGACATCTCTAGTTTTGGGGGCCCTCCCCCCCTGGAATATAATCTAAGACATCTATAGTTTTGGGCCCCCCCCCCCCCCCCCTGGAATATAATCTAAGACATCTCTAGTTTTGGGGGCCCCCCCCCCCCTGGAATATAATCTAAGACATCTCTAGTTTTGGGGGCCCTCCCCCCCTGGAATATAATCTAAGACATCTCTAGTTTTGGGGGCACCCCCCCCCCCCTGGAATATAATCTAAGACATCTCTAGTTTTGGGGGAACCCCCCGGAATATAATCTAAGACATCTCTAGTTTTGGGGGCACCCCCCCCCCCCCCCTGGAATATAATCTAAGACATCTCTAGTTTTGGGGGAACCCCCCGGAATATAATCTAAGACATCTCTAGTTTTGGGGGCACCCCCCCCCCCCTGGAATATAATCTAAGACATCTCTAGTTTTGGGGGCACCCCCCTAGAATATAATCTAAGACATCTCTAGTTTTGTGGGCACCCCCCTGCAATATAATCTAAGACATCTCTAGTTTTGTAGGCACCCCCCTGCAATATAATTTAAAACATCTCTAGTTTTGGGGGCACCCCCCTAGAATATAATCTAATGTAGAATTTACCTTGACGTAGGGTTCCTGTTCAAACCCCTCCAGGCCTGGCAGCATCTCCAGAGTGGTAGAGATGTTCCCGGATGAATGTCTACGTCTGTCCAATTTGGGGTCACTGAAAAGAGGGAGAGGAAGTGGGAGCGAGAGAGAGAGAGAGAGAGAGAGAGAGAGAGAGGAAGTGGGAGCAAGAGAGAGAGAGAGGAAGTGGGAGCGAAAGAGAGAGAGAGAGAGATTATTATGATTTTAGAGCTTCAGAGTCTCATCAACCCCATGCCATTTAACAGTAAGTAAAAGGAGAGGAGAGCTCCACAAGAGAGATAGTTCCAGACACAGCAGAGAGACAGAGAGATAGTTCCAGACACAGGAGAGAGACAGAGAGATAGTTCCAGACACAGCAGAGAGACAGAGAGATAGTTCCAGACACAGGAGAGAGACAGAGATAGTTCCAGACACAGGAGAGAGACAGAGAGATAGTTCCAGACACAGGAGAGAGACAGAGATAGTTCCAGACACAGGAGAGAGACAGGGAGATAGTTCCAGACACAGGAGAGAGACAGAGAGATAGTTCCAGACACAGGAGAGAGACAGAGGGATAGTTCCAGACACAGGAGAGAGACAGAGAGATAGTTCCAGACACAGGAGAGAGACAGAGAGATAGTTCCAGACACAGGAGAGAGACAGAGGGATTGTTCCAGACACAGGAGAGAGACAGAGAGATAGTTCCAGACACAGGAGAGAGACAGAGAGATAGTTCCAGACACATGAGAGAGACAGAGAGATAGTTCCAGACACAGGAGAGAGACAGAGAGATAGTTCCAGACACAGCAGAGAGACAAGACAGAGAGATAGTTCCAGACACAGGAGAGAGACAGAGATAGTTCCAGACACAGGAGAGAGACAGAGAGATAGTTCCAGACACAGGAGAGAGACAGAGAGATAGTTCCAGACACAGGAGAGAGACAGAGAGATAGTTCCAGACACAGCAGAGAGACAGAGAGATAGTTCCAGACACAGCAGAGAGACAAGACAGAGAGATAGTTCCAGACACAGGAGAGAGACAGAGATAGTTCCAGACACAGCAGAGAGACAGAGAGATAGTTCCAGACACAGGAGAGAGACAGAGAGAGATAGTTCCAGACACAGGAGGGAGTGTATGGTTGTTAAATTACGTTTGGAGTTATGACAGCCTGAACCATGTCTGTAGATTGTGAAGCACTTAGAAGTTGTTCCATGTAGCTCAGTTGGTAGAGCATGGCACTTACAACGCCAGGGTTGTCGGTTCGATTCCCACAGGGTACCAGTATGAAGATGTATTCACTCACTACTGAAAGCTAAACGACTAAACGTGGAGAGGTTTTAGACTAGTCAGCATCCAAAATGCAGCCCTTTGTCCTATGTCTGCCTCCCTCGTCCCCTAATTACTGTCTGGGAGTTGAGTCTATGTGTGCCTCATCTCCTAAACACCATGTCCTCTCTCCTCTCCTATAAACACCATGTCCTCTCTCCTCTCCTAAACACCATGTCCTCTCTCCTCTCCTAAACACCATGTCCTCTCTCCTCTCCTAAACACCATGTCCTCTCTCCTCTCTCCCCTCCTAAACACCATGTCCTCTCTCCTCTCCTAAACACCATGTCCTCTCTCCTTTCCTAAACACCATGTCCTCTCTCCTTTCCCAAACACCATGTCCTCTCTCCTCTCTCCCCTCCTAAACACCATGTCCTCTCTCCTCTCTCCCAAACACAATGTCATCTCTCCTCTCTCCCCTCCTAAACACCATGTCCTCTCTCCTCTCCTAAACACCATGTCCTCTCTTTATACTACAAAGACAAAGCGAGAGAGAAAAATCAAGTTGCAGTTTTGTGCTGGAGTGTGTGTGTGTGAGTGTCTTTGTGCGCGTGTGTGTGTGCTTGTGCTCTTCTCTGTGTGTGTGCTTGTCTGTGTGTGTGTGTCTGTCTGTCTGTGATGATGTCAGTGAGAGGTGAAGGCCCTAAAATCAGAGTTCGTTCTCTAGCACACTAATCAGATGGAGCCTGAGAAACATGTGGGGGGGGACTAATTCTAACTGATTCCTTCTCTCTGTGTTTCTCCTGTGTTGTTTCTCCTTGTTATTTATATCATAGCAAAGTCAGTGTATCAGGATGCAGCAATTAAAGAGGACAGGGATGTGGAGCGGGTGAGAGGACTGAGAAGGTTGAGGACGAGGGTGCCTCACACAGAGGGTTGGGAAGGGTGAGGACTGAGAAGGTTGAGGACGAGGGTGCCTCACACAGAGGGTTAGGAAGGGTGAGGACTGAGAAGGTTGAGGACAAGGGTGCCTCAGACAGAGGGTTAGGAAGGGTGAGGACTGAGAAGGTTGAGGACGAGGGTGCCTCACACAGAGGGTTAGAAAGGGTGAGGACTGAGAAGGTTGAGGACGAGGGTGCCTCACACAGAGGGTTAGAAAGGGTGAGGACTGAGAAGGTTGAGGACGAGGGTGCCTCACACAGAGGGTTAGAAAGGGTGAGGACTGAGAAGGTTGAGGACGGAGGGTGCCTCACACAGAGGGTTAGAAAGGGTGAGGACTGAGAAGGTTGAGGACGAGGGTCCAGGGAAAGAGCCTAGCTAACTCCTCTGTGTGAGAGAACGTGGGAAAGGGTTACACATATGGCTGTTGCGGTGACCGTATTACCGCCACACCGGCGGTCACGAGTCATGAAGGCAGTCAAATTCCACGTGACCGTTTAGTCACGGTAATTAGGCTTCTCCAAGCTCTGATGCTGCTGATGGTCATTAGTAGTCTACCAAACTTGCTTAATTAACTGCCTGGTACTCAGCACTCTATTGTCCCTCTGTAATTGAAAATCTAAATCAAACACTTCACGAGAGACCAGGAGCTCATGTTGTGCAACATTTCTATCGGCTATGTGAGAAAACAGAGTGATGGCCTCTACTAAAAAGAAGTGGATCCCATCAGCTTTCTATAGGCTAGGCCTACTGTCACGTTCTGAATTTCATTTCCTTTGTTTTGTCTTTATTTAGTATGGTCAGGGCGTGAGTTGGGGTGGGCAGTCTATGTGTGTTTTTATATGTTGGGGTTTTGAGTTCAGCCTAGTATGGTTCTCAGAGGCACGTGTCGTTAGTTGTCTCTGATTGAGAATCATACTTAGGTAGCCTGGGTTTCACTTTTGGTTTGTGGGTGTTTGTTTTTGACGCTCGTGGTTGTATTAATTTGGGATCTATCGCATCCCACAACTCTCCCAGACTATGTTTGGAATATTTATTTCTCACACAGAATAGAATAAGTCAACTGTTGTACTATGCGGGAAAAGTAGATTGACATAGGCTTGTGCTTTTCCTGTTCGTTAGGCCACCTCATCTTGTTGAGTAGTTCCAATATCTTCAGTATGCACCTTCGGAATTGGATGAGGACGCACGCATTTGCGTCCCTGATGTGTCTGTCTTCACTTGTAGCCTGTGAGAAAAACCTGGTCACGTGATGGAGAACCATGTGAGTGAGAGGTGCTTCAGAGTGCGCAGCACTCAGGGAAAATGGCCCAACGCAGCCCTCAGGGAAAAGGGCCCAATGCAACCCTCAGGGAAAAGGGCCCAACGCAGCCCTCAGGGAAACGGGCCAAACGCAGCCCTCAGGGAAAAGGGCCCAACGCAGCCCTCAGGGAAAAGGGCCCAACGCAGCCCTCAGGGAAAAGGGCCCAACGCAGCACTCAGGGAAAAGGGCCAAACGCAGCCCTCAGGGAAAAGGGCCCAACGCAGCCCTCAGGGAAAAGGGCCCAACGCAGCCCTCAGGGAAAAGGGCCCAACGCAGCCCTCAGGGAAAAGGGCCAAACGCAGCCCTCAGGGAAAAGGGCCAAACGCAGCCCTCAGGGAAAAGGGCCAAACGCAGCCCTCAGGGAAAAGGGCCCAACGCAGCCCTCAGGGAAAAGGGCCCAACGCAGCCCTCAGGGAAAAGGGCCCAACGCAGCCCTCAGGGAAACGGGCCAAACGCAGCCCTCAGGGAAAAGGGCCCAACGCAGCCCTCAGGGAAAAGGGCCCAACGCAGCCCTCAGGGAAAAGGGCCCAACGCAGCCCTCAGGGAAAAGGGCCCAATGCAGCACTCAGGGAAAAGGGCCCAACGCAGCCCTCAGGGAAAAGGGCCCAACGCAGCCCTCAGGGAAAAGGGCCAAACGCAGCCCTCAGGGAAACGGGCCAAACGCAGCCCTCAGGGAAAAGGGCCCAACGCAGCCCTCAGGGAAAAGGGCCCAACGCAGCCCTCAGGGAAAAGGGCCCAACGCAGCCCTCAGGGAAAAGGGCCCAACGCAGCCCTCAGGGAAAAGGGCCCAACGCAGCCCTCAGGGAAAAGGGCCCAATGCAGCCCTCAGGGAAAAGGGCCCAACGCAGCCCTCAGGGAAACGGGCCAAACGCAGCCCTCAGGGAAAAGGGCCCAACGCAGCCCTCAGGGAAAAGGGCCCAACGCAGCCCTCAGGGAAAAGGGCCCAACGCAGCACTCAGGGAAAAGGGCCAAACGCAGCCCTCAGGGAAAAGGGCCCAACGCAGCCCTCAGGGAAAAGGGCCCAACGCAGCCCTCAGGGAAAAGGGCCCAACGCAGCCCTCAGGGAAAAGGGCCAAACGCAGCCCTCAGGGAAAAGGGCCAAACGCAGCCCTCAGGGAAAAGGGCCAAACGCAGCCCTCAGGGAAAAGGGCCCAACGCAGCCCTCAGGGAAAAGGGCCCAACGCAGCCCTCAGGGAAAAGGGCCCAACGCAGCCCTCAGGGAAACGGGCCAAACGCAGCCCTCAGGGAAAAGGGCCCAACGCAGCCCTCAGGGAAAAGGGCCCAACGCAGCCCTCAGGGAAAAGGGCCCAACGCAGCCCTCAGGGAAAAGGGCCCAATGCAGCACTCAGGGAAAAGGGCCCAACGCAGCCCTCAGGGAAAAGGGCCCAACGCAGCCCTCAGGGAAAAGGGCCAAACGCAGCCCTCAGGGAAACGGGCCAAACGCAGCCCTCAGGGAAAAGGGCCCAACGCAGCCCTCAGGGAAAAGGGCCCAACGCAGCCCTCAGGGAAAAGGGCCCAACGCAGCCCTCAGGGAAAAGGGCCCAACGCAGCCCTCAGGGAAAAGGGCCCAACGCAGCCCTCAGGGAAAAGGGCCCAATGCAGCACTCAGGGAAAAGGGCCCAACGCAGCACTCAGGGAAAAGGGCCCAATGCAGACCCTCAGGGAAAAGGGCCTAACGCAGCACTCAGGGAAAAGGGCCCAATGCAGCCCTCAGGGAAAAGGGCCCAACGCAGCACTCAGGGAAAAGGGCCCAACGCAGCACTCAGGGAAAAGGGCCCAACAGCCACTGGCTGCAAAAGGCATTCATTTTTTTAGGGGGCATTACGGCCACACAAAGGGGATGTATTTGTTTTAGGGGGCATTACGGCCACGCAAAGGGGATGCCACCGTGAAATTCTAAGAATTATCAAGTGCTTGTCAAATTGTGAATGAGAGACTGATGAAGTGTGTACAGCCTGCGCAAAAAACTAAGCAGAGCTCGTGCCTTTCAAGCAAACTTTTTCAAATCATCATTAGTCGCATCATGCAGCCTCAAAACATAGAGCCCAACGTTTGTATCACAACTAATGTTACATTAATAACTCTAAATTTGTCACGTTCTGACCTTAGTTCCTCTGTTATGTCTTTCTGTTAGTTTGGTCAGGGCGTGAGTTGGGGTGGGTTGTCTATGTTCTTTTTTCTATGATTTGGGATTTCTGTGTTTGGCCTGGTATGGTTCCCAATCAGAGGCAGCTGTCAATCTTTGTCCCTGATTGAGAACCATACTTAGGTAGCCTGTTTTCCCACTGTTAGTTGTGGGTGATTATACTTTCTGTTTAGTGTGTGTTGCACCTGACGAAGCTGTTTCGGTTGTGTTTTTTGTTTGTTGCTTTGTTAGATGTTGTTCAGTTTTAAATAAATAACATCAACAAGTACCACGCTGCGCTTTGGTCCTCACCTTCTACCACCGACGGCCGTTACAAAATGAAGCATTTGGGAGGACCTATTTCTTTGTTTAACCTCTCAACAACAGAAATAGCCGCATGTGCGCACTACCTCAAATCGCTTGGAGAATTTTAAAAAATATTTTATTCAGCTTTGTTCAATTGTATTCTTCATACTATAAAATACTATAAAATAATGCCACGGAATTATAAGCAAATCCTGTCTGCTAAATGAACTAGTCGTAGCCCACAGCCACATGACATTAACCATATCAGGACCCTAACATAAGGACAACTCTGAGTGTGCTATTCTGTTCTTCTGAAATATATTATTTTCTTCATATCATGTTTCTTTAGACCTGTCTAAAATAAATAATGGATTTATTGTGAAGGTGTAGGCTGTATTACAAGGATTTATTAGACTTTTTTTTACAATGTAGATGTTCCAAAGGTCATCAGTGGCTTGTAGGCTGTGTGGAAGCCAGGAGATGCTAAATGTGTTTATGTTAATTGACGGTCCACTACTATGAGACCGACAGTTATTTGCTTGACAGGAGGACCGAGAGAGAAGAAGGACCTCTAGCTCCTCTGTGACACACAGAACGTGGGACTGCAGGGCAGATGACAAAGCAGTTTCTGGATGCATTCATGACTCACACAGTCATACAGGAAGCATTACAGCTGTTCATTTTTAGCATGCCTCTGCAGCAGTACCATAGATAGATAGAAATTGGTTGAGCCATTACATAATTCCGCAGGAGCAACATCCCAGAAATGTTCCATATGCACAAAAGAATATAAAACATTTCTCTAAAACGTGCAAAAAAATGTGTTGACATCCTTGTTAGTCAGCATTTCTCCATTGCCAAGATAATTCATCCACCTGACATGTGGCATATCAAGAACCGGATAAAAACAGCATGATCATTACACAGGTGCACTTTGTGCTGGGGACAATAAAAGGCCACTCTAAAATGTGCAGTTTTGTCACACAACAAAATGCCACAGATGTGCAAGAACCTGATAAAAACAGCATGACGTATTCCTCTCTCATCTTTTTAAGCGGGAGAACTTGCACAATTGGTGGCTGACTAAATACTTTTTTGCCCCACTGTATATATATATGGGATGTATAGACATTATTGACAGTATGTGGATAGAATATGTAGTATATGTAGTATATGTGTAGAATACATGGATAGTATATGTAGTATATATGTAGAATACATGGATAGAATATGTAGTATATGTGTAGAATACATGGATAGTATATGTAGTATATGTAGTATATCTGTAGAATACATTGATAGTATATGTGTAGAATACATGGATAGTATATGTAGTATATGTAGTATATCTGTAGAATACATTGATAGTAAATGTGTAGAATACATGGATAGAATATGTAGTATATGTGTAGAATACATGGATAGTATATATAGTATATGTGTAGAATACATGGATAGTATATATAGTATATGTGTAGAATACATGGATAGAATATGTAGTATATGTGTAGAATACATGGATAGTATATGTAGTATATGTAGTATATCTGTAGAATACATTGATAGTATATGTGTAGAATACATGGATAGTATATGTAGTATATCTGTAGAATACATGGATATAATATGTAGTATATGTGTAGAATACATGGATAGTATATGCAGTATATCTGTAGAATACATGGATAGAATATGTAGTATATGTGTAGAATACATGGATAGAATATGGAGTATATGTGTAGAATACATGGATAGTATATGTAGTATATGTATTATATCTGTAGAATACATGGATAGTATATGGAGTATATGTAGTATATCTATAGAATACATGGATAGAATATGTAGTATATGTGTAGAATACATGGATAGAATATGGAGTATATGTGTAGAATACATGGATAGTATATGGAGTATATGTAGTATATCTATAGAATACATGGATAGTATATGGAGTATATCTGTAGAATACATGGATAGTATATGGAGTATATGTAGTATATCTATAGAATACATGGATAGTATATGTAGTATATGTATTATATCTGTAGAATACATGGATAGTATATGTAGTATATGTAGTATATCTGTAGAATACATGGATAGTATATGTAGTATATGTGTAGAATACATGGATAGTATATATAGTATATCTGTAGAATACATTGATAGTATATGGAGTATATGTAGTATATCTGTAGAATACATGGATAGTATATGTGTAGAATACATTGATAGTATATGTGTAGAATACATGGATATAATCTAGTATATGGATAGAATATGTGGTATATGTAGTATATGTGTAGAATACATGGACAGAATATGTAGTATGTGTAGAATATGTAGTATATCTGTAGAATACATGGATAGTATATGTAGTATGTGTAGAATACATGGATAGTATATGTAGTATGTGTAGAATATGTAGTATATCTGTAGAATACATGGATAGTATATGTAGTATGTGTAGAATACATGGATAGTATATGTAGTATGTGTAGAATATGTAGTATATCTGTAGATTACATGGATAGTATATGTAGTATGTGTAGAATACATGGATAGTATATGTAGTATGTGTAGAATATATAGTATATGTGTAGAATATATAGTATATGTGTAGAATATATAGTATATGTGTAGAATACATGGATAGTATATGTAGTATATGTGTAGAATACATGGATAGAATATATAGTATATGTGTAGAATACATGGATAGTATATGTAGTATATGTGTAGAATACATGGATAGTATATGTAGTATATGTAGTATATCTGTAGAATACATGGATAGAATATGTAGTATATGTAGTATATGTGTAGAATACATGGATAGTATATGTAGTATATGTAGTATATGTGTAGAATACATGGATAGTATATATAGCATATGTGTAGAATACATGGATAGTATATGTAGTATATGTGTAGAATACATGGATAGTATATGTAGTATATGTAGTATATCTGTAGAATACATGGATAGTATATGTAGTATATGTAGTATATGTGTAGAATACATGGATAGTATATGTAGTATATGTAGTATATGTGTAGAATACATGGATAGAATATATAGTATATGTAGTATATGTGTAGAATACATGGATAGAATATATAGTATATGTGTAGAATACATGGATAGAATATATAGTATATGTGTAGAATACATGGATAGAATATATAGTATATGTGTAGAATACATGGATAGAATATGTAGTATATGTGTAGAATACATGGATAGTATATATAGTATATGTGTAGAATACATGGATAGTATATGTAGTATATGTGTAGAATACATGGATAGTATATGTAGTATATGTAGTATATCTGTAGAATACATGGATAGAATATGTAGTATATGTAGTATATGTGTAGAATACATGGATAGTATATGTAGTATATGTAGTATATGTGTAGAATACATGGATAGTATATATAGTATATGTGTAGAATACATGGATAGTATATGTAGTATATGTGTAGAATACATGGATAGTATATGTAGTATATGTAGTATATCTGTAGAATACATGGATAGTATATGTAGTATATGTAGTATATGTGTAGAATACATGGATAGTATATGTAGTATATGTAGTATATGTGTAGAATACATGGATAGTATATGTAGTATATGTGTAGAATACATGGATAGTATATGTAGTATATGTAGTATATGTGTAGAATACATGGATAGAATATATAGTATATGTGTAGAATACATGGATAGAATATATAGTATATGTGTAGAATACATGGATAGAATATGTAGTATATGTGTAGAATACATGGATAGTATATATAGTATATGTGTAGAATACATGGATAGTATATGTAGTATATGTGTAGAATACATGGATAGTATATGTAGTATATGTAGTATATCTGTAGAATACATGGATAGTATATGTAGTATATGTAGTATATGTGTAGAATACATGGATAGTATATGTAGTATATGTAGTATATGTGTAGAATACATGGATAGAATATATAGTATATGTGTAGAATACATGGATAGAATCTAGTATATGGATAGAATATGTAGTATATCTGTAGAATACATGGATAGAATATGTAGTATATGTGTAGAATACATGGATAGTATATGTAGTATATGTGTAGAATACATGGATAGAATATGTAGTATATCTGTAGAATACATGGATAGTATATGTAGTATATCTGTAGAATACATGGATAGTATATGTAGTATATGTAGTATATCTGTAGAATACATGGATAGTATATGTAGTATATGTAGTATATGTGTAGAATACATGGATAGTATATGTAGTATATGTAGTATATGAGTAGAATACATGGATAGTATATGTAGTATATGTAGTATATCTGTAGAATACATGGATAGAATATATAGTATAT
Organism: Oncorhynchus mykiss; assembly: GCF_057628025.1. Classification (NCBI taxonomy): domain Eukaryota; kingdom Metazoa; phylum Chordata; class Actinopteri; order Salmoniformes; family Salmonidae; genus Oncorhynchus; species Oncorhynchus mykiss. The sequence continues at coordinate 76,764,432 of NC_143037.1, forward strand.
GTGTAGAATACATGGATAGAATATATAGTATATGTGTAGAATACATGGATAGAATATATAGTATATGTGTAGAATACATGGATAGAATCTGTAGTATATGTGTAGAATACATGGATAGTATATGTAGTACAGTGCCTTGCGAAAGTATTCGGCCCCCTTGAACTTTGCGACCTTTTGCCACATTTCAGGCTTCAAACATAAAGATATAAAACTGTATTTTTTTGTGAAGAATCAACAACAAGTGGGACACAATCATGAAGTGGAACGACATTTATTGGATATTTCAAACTTTTTTAACAAATCAAAAACTGAAAAATTGGGCGTGCAAAATTATTCAGCCCCCTTAAGTTAATACTTTGTAGCGCCAACTTTTGCTGCGATTACAGCTGTAAGTCGCTTGGGGTATGTCTCTATCAGTTTTGCACATCGAGAGACTGACATTTTTTCCCATTCCTCCTTGCAAAACAGCTCGAGCTCAGTGAGGTTGGATGGAGAGCATTTGTGAACAGCAGTTTTCAGTTCTTTCCACAGATTCTCGATTGGATTCAGGTCTGGACTTTGACTTGGCCATTCTAACACCTGGATATGTTTATTTTTGAAACATTCCATTGTAGATTTTGCTTTATGTTTTGGATCATTGTCTTGTTGGAAGACAAATCTCCGTCCCAGTCTCAGGTCTTTTGCAGACTCCATCAGGTTTTCTTCCAGAATGGTCCTGTATTTGGCTCCATCCATCTTCCCATCAATTTTAACCATCTTCCCTGTCCCTGCTGAAGAAAAGCAGGCCCAAACCATGATGCTGCCACCACCATGTTTGACAGTGGGGATGGTGTGTTCAGGGTGATGAGCTGTGTTGCTTTTACGCCAAACATAACGTTTTGCATTGTTGCCAAAAAGTTCAATTTTGGTTTCATCTGACCAGAGCACCTTCTTCCACATGTTTGGTGTATCTCCCAGGTGGCTTGTGGCAAACTTTAAACAACACTTTTTATGGATATCTTTAAGAAATGGCTTTCTTCTTGCCACTCTTCCATAAAGGCCAGATTTGTGCAATATACGACTGATTGTTGTCCTATGGACAGAGTCTCCCACCTCAGCTGTAGATCTCTGCAGTTCATCCAGCGTGATCATGGCTTCATCTCTGATCAGTCTTCTCCTTGTATGAGCTGAAAGTTTAGAGGGACGGCCAGGTCTTGGTAGATTTGCAGTGGTCTGATACTCCTTCCATTTCAATATTATCGCTTGCACAGTGCTCCTTGGGATGTTTAAAGCTTGGGAAATCTTTTTTTATCCAAATCCGGCTTTAATCTTCTTCACAACAGTATCTCGGACCTGCCTGGTGTGTTCCTTGTTCTTCATGATGCTCTCTGCACTTTTAACGGACCTCTGAGACTATCAGAGTGCAGGTGCATTTATACGGAGACTTGATTACTCACAGGTGGATTGTATTTATCATCATTAGTCATTTAGGTCAACATTGGATCATTCAGAGATCCTCACTGAACTTCTGGAGAGAGTTTGCTGCACTGAAAGTAAAGGGGCTGAATAATTTTGCACGCCCAATTTTTATGTTTTTGATTTGTTAAAAAAGTTTGAAATATCCAATAAATGTCGTTCCACTTCATGATTGTGTCCCACTTGTTGTTGATTCTTCACAAAAAAATACAGTTTTATATTTTTATGTTTGAAGCCTGAAATGTGGCAAAAGGTTGCAAAGTTCAAGGGGGCCGAATACTTTCGCAAGGCACTGTATATGTGTAGAATACATGGATAGAATATGCAGTATATGGATAGTATATGTAGTATATGTGTAGAATACATGGATAGTATATGTAGTATATGTAGTATATGAGTAGAATACATGGATAGTATATGCAGTATATCTGTAGAATACATGGATAGTATATGTAGTATATGAGTAGAATACATGGATAGTATATGCAGTATATCTGTAGAATACATGGATAGTATATGCAGTATATGGATAGTATATGTAGTATATCTGTAGAATATATGGATAGTATATGTAGTATATCTGTAGAATATATGGATAGAATATGTAGTATATCTGTAGAATACATGGATAGAATATGAGTAGAATACATGGATAGTATATGTAGTATATCTGTAGAATACATGGATAGAATATGCAGTATATGGATAGTATATGTAGTATATGTGTAGAATACATGGATAGTATATGTAGTATATCTGTAGAATACATGGATAGTATATGTAGTATATGAGTAGAATACATGGATAGTATATGCAGTATATGGATAGTATATGTAGTATATCTGTAGAATATATGGATAGTATATGTAGTATATCTGTAGAATATATGGATAGAATATGTAGTATATCTGTAGAATACATGGATAGAATATGAGTAGAATACATGGATAGTATATGTAGTATATCTGTAGAATACATGGATATGTAGTATATCTATAGAAAATGTGGGAAGCATAGTATATGTACAGCAACAGTTGAATAGGATGGACTTGACTAGAATATATTATATACATATGAAATGAGTAGAACCGTATGTAAACATTACTAAAGGGACCAGTGTTCCATTATTAAAGGGACCAGTGTTCCATTACTAAAGGGACCAGTGTTCCATTACTAAAGGGACCAGTGTTCCATTACTAAAGGGACCAGTGTTCCATTACTAAAGGGACCAGTGTTCCATTACTAAAGGGACCAGTGTTCCATTACTAAAGGGACCAGTGTTCCATTACTAAAGGGACCAGTGTTCCACTACCAAAGGGACCAGTGTTCCATTACTAAAGGGACCAGTGTTCCACTACCAAAGGGACCAGTGTTCCACTACCAAAGGGACCAGTGTTCCATTACTAAAGGGACCATTGTTCCATTACTAAAGGGACCAGTGTTCCATTACTAAAGGGACCAGTGTTCCATTACTAAAGGGACCAGTGTTCCATTACTAAAGGGACCAGTGCTCCATTACTAAAGGGACCAGTGTTCCATTACAAAAGGGACCAGTGTTCCATTACTAAAGGGACCAGTGTTCCATTACTAAAGGGACCAGTGTTCCATTACTAAAGGGACCAGTGTTCCATTACTAAAGGGACCAGTGTTCCATTACTAAAGGGACCAGTGTTCCATTACTAAAGGGACCAGTGTTCCATTACTTTAGGGACCAGTGTTCCATTACCAAAGGGACCAGTGTTCCACTACCAAAGGGACCAGTGTTCCACTACCAAAGGGACCAGTGTTCCATTACTAAAGGGACCAGTGTTCCATTACTAAAGGGACCAGTGTTCCATTACTAAAGGGACCAGTGTTCCATTACTAAAGGGACCAGTGTTCCATTATTAAAGTGACCAGTGTACCATGTCTATGTACAGGGATGAGTAACCGGGTGGTTGCCGCTAGTGACAGTGACTAAGTTCAGGGTACTGGGTGGAGGCCGGCTAATGATGGCTATTTAGCAGTCTGATGGCCTTGAGATAGAAGCTGCTTTTCAGTCTCTCTGTCCCAGCTTTGATGAACCTGTACTGACATTTTTTATTTAACCTTTATTTAACCAGGCAAATCAGTTAAGAACAAATTCTTATTTTCAATGGCAGCCTAAGAACAGAGGGTTAACTGCCTGTTCAGGGGCAGAATGACAGATTTGTTACCTTGTCAGCTCAGGGATTTGATCTTGCAATCTTTCAAGTCCAACGCTCTAACCACTAGGCTGTCTGCCGCCTTCTGGATGGTAGCAGGGTGAACAGGCTGTGGCTCAAGTGGTTGATGTCCATGATGATCTTTTTGGCCATCCTGTGACATCGGGTGCTGTAGATGTCCAGGCAGTGTGCCCCCGGTGATGAGTTGGGCTGACCACACCAACCTCTAGAGAGGCCTGTGGTTGCAGACGGTGCAGTTGCCGTACCAGGCGGTGATACAGCTTGACAGGATGCTCTTAATGGTGCATCTGTAAAGGTGTGTGAGGGTTTTAGGTGACAAGTCGAATTTCTTCAGCCTCCTGTGTGGGTGGACCATTTCAGATTGTCAGTGACGTGTACGCCGAGGAACTTGAAGCTTTTCACCTTCTCCACCGCTGTCCCGTTGATGTGGATTGGGGGGTGCGCCCTCTGCTGTGTCCTGAAGTCCACGATCAGCTCCTTTGTTTTGTCGACATTGAGTGAGAGGTTATTTTCCTGACACCACACTCCCAGGGCCCTCACCTCCTCCCTGTAGGCTCTCGTCATTGTTGGTAATCATGCCTACCACTGTTGTGTTGTCTGCAAACTTGATGATTGAGTTGGAGAGGTGCATGGCCACGCAGTCCTGGGTGAACAGGGAGTACAGGAGGGGGCTGAGCAAGCAACCTTGTGGGGCCCCAGTGTTGAGAATCAGTGAGGCAGAAGTGTTGTTGCCTACCTTCACCAACTGGAGGCGGCCCGTCAGGAAGTCCAGGACCCAGTTGCACAGAGCAGGGTTCTGACCCAGGGCCCCCAGCTTAATGATGAGCTTGGAGGGTACTATGGTGTTGAAGGTTGAGCTATAGTCAATGAACAGCAATCTTACATAGGTATTCCTCTGGGATAGGGCAGTGTGCAGTGCGATGGCGATTGCGTCATCCCTGAATCTATTGGGGCTGTACGCAAATTGCAGTGGGTCTAGGGTGTCAGGTAGGGTGGAGGTGATATGATCCTTGACTAGTCTCTCAAAGCACCTCATGAGTCATTTAGGTTCAGTTACCTTTGCTTTCTTTGGTTGAGGAACAATGGTGGCCATCGTGAAGCATGTGGGAACAGCAGACTGGGATAGCGAGAGATTGAATATGTCCATAAACACACTAGCCAGCTGGTCTGTGCATGCTCTGAGGACGCGGCTAGGGATGCTGTCTGGGCCGGCAGCCTTGCAAGCGTTAACATGCTTAAATGTCTTACTCACGTCGGCCGCGGCGAACGAGAGCTCACAGTCCTCGGGAACGACATGGTGCATAGAACTATAGAAGCACGGTGACTTATGCCTCAATGCGGTTAAATTTGTGTCTTATCTGAGGTGTGGCTTTCAGTTAATTATTTTTGGCCACCCATCCCATGAGAGTGAATGTCATTCCAGTGCACTGCTATGACTTCTATCTGATGGTGTTTACATGTTTAGGTAAAAAGACAAACAATGTCCTGTTCAAAACACTGACAAATAAAGAGCGTCTGATTGGGTGGGCCCCAGTGGGTGGGCCCCGGCTTCCCAGTGGGTGGGCCCCGGCTCCCCAGTGGGTGGGCCCCGGCTCCCCAGTGGGTGGGCCCAGGCTCCCCAGTGGGTGGGCCCCGGCTCCCCAGTGGGTGGGCCCAGGCTTCCCAGTGGGTGGGCCCAGGCTTCCTAGTGGGCGGGCCCAGGCTTCCCAGTGGGCGGGCCCAGGCTTCCCAGTGGGTGGGCCCAGGCTTCCTAGTGGGCGGGCCCAGGCTTCCCAGTGGGCGGGCCCAGGCTTCCCAGTGGGCGGGCCCAGGCTTCCCAGTGGGCGGGCCCAGGCTCCCCAGTGGGCGGGCCCAGGCTCCCCAGTGGGCGGGCCCAGGCTTCCCAGTGGGCGGGCCCAGGCTTCCCAGTGGGCGGGCCCAGGCTCCCCAGTGGGCGGGCCCAGGCTCTCCAGTGGGCGGGCCCAGGCTCCCCAGTGGGCGGGCCCAGGCTCCCCAGTGGGTGGGCCCAGGCTTCCCAGTGGGTGGGCCCAGGCTCCCCAGTGGGTGGGCCCAGGCTTCCCAGTGGGTGGGCCCAGGCTCCCCAGTGGGTGGGCCCAGGCCCCAAAGTGGGTGGGCCCAGGCTTCCCAGTGGGTGGGCCCAGGCTCCCCAGTGGGTGGGCCCAGGCCCCAAAGTGGGTGGGCCCAGGCTTCCCAGTGGGTGGGCCCAGGCTTCCCAGTGGGCGGGCCCAGGCTTCCCAGTGGGCGGGCCCAGGCTTCCCAGTGGGCGGGCCCAGGCTTCCCAGTGGGCGGGCCGTCAGGAAGTCCAGGACCCAGTTGCACAGAGCAGGGTTCTGACCCAGGGCCCCCAGCTTAATGATGAGCTTGGAGGGTACTATAGTGTTGAAGGTTGAGCTATAGTCAATGAACAGCAATCTTACATAGGTATTCCTCTGGGATAGGGCAGTGTGCAGTGCGATGGCGATTGCGTCATCCCTGAATCTATTGGGGCTGTACGCAAATTGCAGTGGGTCTAGGGTGTCAGGTAGGGTGGAGGTGATATGATCCTTGACTAGTCTCTCAAAGCACCTCATGAGTCATTTAGGTTCAGTTACCTTTGCTTTCTTTGGTTGAGGAACAATGGTGGCCATCGTGAAGCATGTGGGAACAGCAGACTGGGATAGCGAGAGATTGAATATGTCCATAAACACACTAGCCAGCTGGTCTGTGCATGCTCTGAGGACGCGGCTAGGGATGCTGTCTGGGCCCACAGGCTCCCCAGTGGGCGGGCCCAGGCTTCCCAGTGGGCGGGCCCAGGCTCCCCAGTGGGCGGGCCCAGGCTCTCCAGTGGGCGGGCCCAGGCTCCCCAGTGGGCGGGCCCAGGCTCCCCAGTGGGTGGGCCCAGGCTTCCCAGTGGGTGGGCCCAGGCTCCCCAGTGGGTGGGCCCAGGCTTCCCAGTGGGTGGGCCCAGGCCCCAAAGTGGGTGGGCCCAGGCTTCCCAGTGGGTGGGCCCAGGCTCCCCAGTGGGTGGGCCCAGGCCCCAAAGTGGGTGGGCCCAGGCTTCCCAGTGGGTGGGCCCAGGCTTCCCAGTGGGCGGGCCCAGGCTTCCCAGTGGGCGGGCCCAGGCTTCCCAGTGGGCGGGCCCAGGCTTCCCAGTGGGCGGGCCGTCAGGAAGTCCAGGACCCAGTTGCACAGAGCAGGGTTCTGACCCAGGGCCCCCAGCTTAATGATGAGCTTGGAGGGTACTATAGTGTTGAAGGTTGAGCTATAGTCAATGAACAGCAATCTTACATAGGTATTCCTCTGGGATAGGGCAGTGTGCAGTGCGATGGCGATTGCGTCATCCCTGAATCTATTGGGGCTGTACGCAAATTGCAGTGGGTCTAGGGTGTCAGGTAGGGTGGAGGTGATATGATCCTTGACTAGTCTCTCAAAGCACCTCGTGAGTCATTTAGGTTCAGTTACCTTTGCTTTATTTGGTTGAGGAACAATGGTGGCCATCGTGAAGCATGTGGGAACAGCAGACTGGGATAGCGAGAGATTGAATATGTCCATAAACACACTAGCCAGCTGGTCTGTGCATGCTCTGAGGACGCGGCTAGGGATGCTGTCTGGGCCCACAGGCTCCCCAGTGGGCGGGCCCAGGCTTTCCAGTGGGTGGGCCCAGGCTTTCCAGTGGGTGGGCCCAGGCTCCCCAGTGGGTGGGCCCAGGCTCCCCAGTGGGTGGGCCCAGGCTCCCCAGTGGGTGGGCCCAGGCTTTCCAGTGGGTGGGCCCAGGCTCCCCAGTGGGTGGGCCCAGGCTCCCCAGTGGGTGGGCCCAGGCTTCCCAGTGGGTGGGCCCAGGCTCCCCAGTGGGTGGGCCCAGGCTCCCCAGTGGGCGGGCCCAGGCTCCCCAGTGGGTGGGCCCAGGCTCCCCAGTGGGTGGGCCCAGGCTCCCCAGTGGGTGGGCCCAGGCTCCCCAGTGGGTGGGCCCAGGCTCCCCAGTGGGCGGGCCCAGGCTCCCCAGTGGGTGGGCCCAGGCTTCCCAGTGGGTGGGCCCAGGCTCCCCAGTGGGTGGGCCCAGGCTCCCCAGTGGGTGGGCCCAGGCTCCCCAGTGGGTGGGCCCAGGCTCCCCAGTGGGTGGGCCCAGGCTCCCCAGTGGGTGGGTCCAGGCTCCCCAGTGGGTGGGCCCAGGCTTCCCAGGAGTCTCATAAAACAGAGTGGGATCATTTGAGTGAACGACAACGTGTGAATATTCCCCAATTTAACGGTGCGAGGAGGAAGCAACACATGACTAAACGGGACACGCTGAATCAGTGTGAAGGGAATAAGTTGTACTGTACCTGATGTGAACGCTCTCTCCATAGGGCAACACTGAGAACACCGCAAACAGAGAACGCTTGGCACAGATCAACACGATCCTGGAGACACATCGGCCACGTCAGACAGGGATGAAGGGAGAGAAGCAGACATACAGATAGATTAAATATCTCTGTTGCTCTCCTACTCTAAAACATTTGCTTGGCCCAATAACATGTACACGTGTAGGCCTATTTCATGTCAATATAGCATCACTGAATTGACTTGGGAGAAGAAAAAAAAACTCCTATGACTAGGTTTGATGGAAACAAGGATGTTGTGTAAACATTGAACTGAAACTTAACCTACACAGCTCTATAATGACCCTAGTGGGACAAGTATCAGCTGAATAATCAGCTATGTCCCCTCAACATTTTACGAGGTTGACATACACACAGGAGGCACCTCTGCCATTACCCTAGTTGGACCAGTATCAGCGGCAGGACCAGATGTGGCTAACACCTAACGTTACACCGTCCTGCGTCATAACGAAGTTACTGTCCATTAGCCTACAGCTAACATTATCAAAGAGGATGTATGTGTAACCGATGTGAAATGGCTAGCTTAGTTAGCGGTGGTGCGCGCTAATAGCGTTTCAATCGGTGACGTCACTTGCTCTGAGGCCTTGAAGTAGTAGTTCCACTTGCTCTGCAAGGGCCGAGGCTTTTGTGGCGCAATGGGTAACGATGCTTTGTGGGTGACTGTTGATGTGTGCAACCATAAGATGTAAGGATTGGAGAGAAGGAGGCGTGTCTTAAGGGGGATATATATATATATAATTTATATATATATATATATATATATATATATATATATATATATATATATATATATATATATATATAAATAATACTTATTTTTCCACCATAATTTGCAAATAAATTCATAAAAAATCCTACAATGTGATTTTCTGGATTTTTTTCTTCTCATTTTGTCTGTCATAGTTGAAGTGTACCTATGATGAAAATTACAGGCCTCTCTCATCTTTTTAAGTGGGAGAACTTGCACAATTGGTGGCTGACTAAATACTTTTTTTGCCCCACTGTATATCTGTGATGGGAGAAATGTTGGGTTGTCTGAATTACAGCTGTACAGCTGTTCCCCTTTGGGAAGAATTAAACTTGGTTAAAGCTTCTCTAGTGTCTGTGATTTTAGTGTCTGTGATTTTAGTGTCTGTGATTTTAGTGTCTGTGAATTTTAGTGTCTGTGATTTTAGTGTCTGTGATTTTAGTGTCTGTGAATTTTAGTGTCTGTGATTTTAGTGTCTGTGATTTTAGTGTCTGTGAATTTTAGTGTCTGTGATTTTAGTGTCTGTGAATTTTAGTGTCTGTGATTTTAGTGTCTGTGATTTTAGTGTCTGTGATTTTAGTGTCTGTGAATTTTAGTGTCTGTGATTTTAGTGTCTGTGATTTTAGTGTCTGTGATTTTAGTGTCTGTGATTTTAGTGTCTGTGAATTTAGTGTCTGTGATTTTAGTGTCTGTGATTTTAGTGTCTGTGATTTTAGTGTCTGTGATTTTAGTGTCTGTGATTTTAGTGTCTGTGAATTTTAGTGTCTGTGATTTTAGTGTCTGTGATTTTAGTGTCTGTGATTTTAGTGTCTGTGATTTTAGTGTCTGTGATTTTAGTGTCTGTGAATTTTAGTGTCTGTGATTTTAGTGTCTGTGAATTTTAGTGTCTGTGATTTTAGTGTCTGTGATTTTAGTGTCTGTGAATTTTAGTGTCTGTGAATTTAGTGTCTGTGATTTTAGTGTCTGTGATTTTAGTGTCTGTGAATTTTAGTGTCTGTGATTTTAGTGTCTGTGATTTTAGTGTCTGTGATTTTAGTGTCTGTGATTTTAGTGTCTGTGATTTTAGTGTCTGTGATTTTAGTGTCTGTGAATTTTAGTGTCTGTGATTTTAGTGTCTGTGAATTTTAGTGTCTGTGATTTTAGTGTCTGTGATTTTAGTGTCTGTGAATTTTAGTGTCTGTGAATTTAGTTTCTGTGATTTTAGTGTCTGTGATTTTAGTGTCTGTGAATTTTAGTGTCTGTGATTTTAGTGTCTGTGATTTTAGTGTCTGTGATTTTAGTGTCTGTGATTTTAGTGTCTGTGATTTTAGTGTCTGTGAATTTTAGTGTCTGTGATTTTAGTGTCTGTGATTTTAGTGTCTGTGAATTTAGTGTCTGTGATTTTAATGTCTGTGATTTTAGTGTCTGTGATTTTAGTGTCTGTGATTTTAGTGTCTGTGATTTTAGTGTCTGTGATTTTAGTGTCTGTGAATTTAGTGTCTGTGATTTTAGTGTCTGTGATTTTAGTGTCTGTGATTTTAGTGTCTGTGATTTTAGTGTCTGTGAATTTTAGTGTCTGTGATTTTAGTGTCTGTGATTTTAGTGTCTGTGATTTTAGTGTCTGTGATTTTAGTGTCTGTGGTTTTAGTGTCTGTGATTTTAGTGTCTGTGATTTTAGTGTCTGTGATTTTAGTGTCTGTGATTTTAGTGTCTGTGATTTTAGTGTCTGTGATTTTAGTGTCTGTGATTTTAGTGTCTGTGATTTTAGTGTCTGTGAATTTTGCCAGTTACATGTATGTTCCTCATTGGTATTAAAGGCGTACTGTGTGAGTTACAATAGATTTTTAATGAATGGTACTGCAGCGTATTTAAGTCCTCATCAAAACCCCGAACTGGACCTTTGTTCATGCACCTCTGGGTTTGGACAGAAGACACAGAGACATTGTGTGTTTCAAAAGGATAAAAGGACACTGTCGTCATCTCTTCTTCCAAACACAGGACGTTCTGTGGGAGAATGAGGAAGTGCTTCAGGAAGCGCAGCTGTTCACACCTGCTGCCCCGCGTGTCGTACTGTCTCATGTTCTTGATGAAGTGGACCTTCTTCACAGGGCGAGGTCTGGGAGAGCCCGACAGGTTACGAGTCCGACTGGAAGGGGGAGTGGGAGGGATGAGGGGGGGAGGGAAGCAAGATAGGGAAGGAGGGAGGCAAGAGAGAGGGAAGGAGGGAGATGAGAGAGAGGAAAGGAGGGAGGGATAAAGAGAGGAGGGAGGGAGGCAAGAGAGAGGGAAGGAGGGAGAGAGAAAGAGAAGTAAAGAGGAAGGAAAGAGAGGGAAGGAGGGAGAGAGAGGGAGGGAAGGAGGGAGAGAGAGGGAGGGAAGGAAGGAGGGAGAGAGAGGGAGGGAAGGGAGGCAAGAGAGAGGGAAGAAGGGAGAGAGAGAGAGAGGAGGGAGAGAGAGATGGAAGGAGGGAGAGAGAGAGAGATGGAAGGAGGGAGAGAGATGGAAGGAGGGAGAGAGAGATGGAAGGAGGGAGGGAGAAAGAGAGGGAAGGAGGGAGAGAGAGAAGTACAGTTAGTCATGAAACACAGACAAGCGACTCCCCAGTTTCCAGTCCCAACAGTCACCAATCATCACAGTAAACAAAACTGCTAATGACATTGGCTGAATCCAAGCCTTTGTGACTGTGATGAAACGTATGCAGTGATCAGGGACAGTCAACCTGTGATCACTGTGTGTTCCCTGGGGGGAGGAGTCAACCTGTGGTCACTCTGTGTTCCCTGGGGGGAGGAGTCAACCTGTGATCACTGTGTGTTCCCTGGGGGGAGAAGTCAATCTGTGATCACTGTGTGTTCCCTGGGGGGAGAAGTCAATCTGTGGTTACTCTGTGTTCCCTGGGGGGAGAAGTCAACCTGTGATCACTGTGTGTTCCCTGGGGGGAGAAGTCAATCTGTGGTTACTCTGTGTTCCCTGGGGGGAGAAGTCAATCTGTGATCACTGTGTGTTCCCTGGGGGGAGAAGTCAACCTGTGATCACTGTGTGTTCCCTGGGGGGAGGAGTCAACCTGTGATCACTGTGTGTTCCCTGGGGGGAGGAGTCAACCTGTGGTCACTCTGTGTTCCCTGGGGGGAGGAGTCAACCTGTGATCACTGTGTGTTCCCTGGGGGGAGAAGTCAATCTGTGATCACTGTGTGTTCCCTGGGGGGAGAAGTCAACCTGTGATCACTGTGTGTTCCCTGGGGGGAGAAGTCAACCTGTGATCACTGTGTGTTCCCTGGGGGGAGAAGTCAACCTGTGATCACTGTGTGTTCCCTGGGGGGAGGAGTCAATCTGTGATCACTGTGTGTTCCCTGGGGGGAGGAGTCAACCTGTGGTCACTCTGTGTTCCCTGGGGGGAGAAGTCAACCTGTGGTTACTCTGTGTGTGTTCCCTGGGGGGAGAAGTCAACCTGTGGTTACTCTGTGTGTGTTCCCTGGGGGGAGGAGTCAACCTGTGGTCACTCTGTGTTCCCTGGGGGGAGGAGTCAACCTGTGGTCACTCTGTGTTCCCTGGGGGGAGGAGTCAACCTGTGGTCACTCTGTGTTCCCTGGGGGGAGGAGTCAACCTGTGGTCACTCTGTGTTCCCTGGGGGGAGGAGTCAACCTGTGGTTACTCTGTGTGTTCCCTGGGGGGAGGAGTCAACCTGTGATCACTCTGTGTGTGTTCCCTGGGGGGAGGAGTCAACCTGTGGTCACTCTGTGTTCCCTGGGGGGAGGAGTCAACCTGTGGTCACTCTGTGTTCCCTGGGGGGAGGAGTCAACCTGTGGTCACTCTGTGTTCCCTGGGGGGAGGAGTCAACCTGTGGTCACTCTGTGTTCCCTGGGGAGAGAAGTACAACACTACAACATACAATGATTTTCTAGACGATTCTGTTCTTCCAACTTTGTGGAAACAGTTTGGAGAAGTTTCTGTTTCAGCATGACAATGCCCCCGTGCACAAGGAGAGGTCCATACGGAAATGGTTTGTCGAGATCGAGTTTGGAAGAACTTGACTGGCCTGCACAGAGCCCTGACCTCAACTCCACTGAACACCATTGGGATGAATTGGAACGCCGACTGCGAGCCAGGACTAATCACCCCCAACATCAGTGCCCGACCTCACTAATGATCTTGTAGCTGAATAGAAGTCCCCCTGCAGCAATGTTCCTACATCTAGTGCAAAGCCTTCCCAGAAGAGTGGAGGCTGTTATAGCAGCAATGTTCCAACATCTAGTGGAAAGCCTTCCCAGAAGAGTGGAGGCTGTTATAGCAGCAATGTTCCAACATCTAGTGGAAAGCCTTCCCAGAAGAGTGGAGGTTGTTATAGCAGCAATGTTCCAACATCTAGTGGAAAGCCTTCCCAGAAGAGTGGAGGCTGTTATAGCAGCAATGTTCCAACATCTAGTGGAAAGTCTTCCCAGAAGAGTGGAGGCTGTTATAGCAGCAATGTTCCAACATCTAGTGGAAAGCCTTCCCAGAAGAGTGGAGGCTGTTATAGCAGCAATGTTCCAACATCTAGTGGAAAGTCTTCCCAGAAGAGTGGAGGCTGTTATAGCAGCAATGTTCCTACATCTAGTGGAAAGCCTTCCCAGAAGAGTGGAGGTTGTTATAGCAGCAAATGGGGGACCAACTCCATATTAATGGCCATGATTTTGAAATGAGATGTTGGATGAGCAGGTGTCCACATACTGTGTAGTGTATCTGGGGCCTATAGACAAGGACTCAGTTTATTGCCGTAATTCAAACCACATAAGAAAAAACACATAAGAAAACGCTGAGTGGGAAAAGTTTAGATTCGAGTAGAAATCTGTGGCAGTGCTGATGATGCTGATGTCACAGTGATGTCACAGTGATGTCACAGTGATTATCGTCTCAACTGAAGTTGAATAAGAATAGTAGAGACAGTGCACATCTCTGTGTGTCTCTCTCTCCATCCTCCCCTCTCTCTCTCCATCCTCATCTTCTCTTCATCCTCCCCCCTCTCTCTCTCCTTCCTCTCTCTCTCTCCATCCTCCCCTCTCTCTCTCTCCATCGTCTCTCCATCCTCCCCTCTCTCTCTCCATCCTCCCCTCCCTCTCTCCATCCTCCCCTCTCTCTCTCCATCCTCCCCTCTCTCTCTCTCCATCGTCTCTCCATCCTCCCCTCTCTCTCACCATCTTCCATCCTCTCTCCATCCTCCCCTCTCTCTCTCTCTCCATCGTCTCTCCATCCTCCCCTCTCTCTCTCTCCATCCCCTCTCCATCCTCCCATCTCTCTCTCCACCCCCCCCCTCTCTCTCTCTCGCTCTCTCTCCCCATCCTCTCTCCATCCTCCCCACTCTCTCTCCCCATCCTCTCTCCATCCTCCCCTCTCTCTCACCATCCTCCATCCTCTCTCCATCCTCCCCTCATCCTCCCCTCTTTTCTCCCTTTCATCCCTCTCTCTCTCTCCATCACTCTCTCTCTCTCCATCCTCCACTCCCTCTCCATCCTCCACTCCCTCTCTCCATCCTCTCTCTCTCCATCATCCCCCCCTCTCTCTCCATCCTCATCTTCTCTTCATCCTCCCCCCTCTCTCTCCATCCTCCCCGCTCTCTCTCCATCCTCCCCTTCCTCTCTCCATCCTCCCCTTCCTCTCTCCATCCTCCCCTCCCTCTCTCCATCCTCCCCTCCCTCTCTCCATCCTCCCCTCCCTCTCTCCATCGTCTCTCCATCCCCCCCTCTCTCTCTCCATCCTCCCCTCTCTCGCTCTCTCCCTCGTCTCTCCACCCTCCCCTCTCTCTCTCTCCATCCCCTCTCCATCCTCCCATCTCTCTCTCCATCCTCCCCTCTCTCTCTCCATCCCCTCTCCATCCTCCCATCTCTCTCTCCATCCTCTCTCCAACCTCCCCTCTCTCCTCCACCCCCTCCCCTCTCTCTCCATCTTCCCCCTCTCTCCATCCTCCCCTCTCTCTCTCCATCCTCTCTCCATCCTCCCCTCATCCTCCCCTCTTTTCTCCCTTTCATCCTCTCTCTCTCTCCGTCACTCTCTCTCTCTCCATCCTCCACTCCCTCTCTCTCCATCCTCCACTCCCTCTCCATCCTCCACTCCCTCTCTCCATCCTCTCTCTCTCCATCCTCCCCTCTCTCTCTCCATCCTCCATCCTCTCTTCATCCTCCCCCCTCTCTCTCCATCCTCCCCGCTCTCTCTCTCCATCCTCCCCTTCCTCTCTCCATCCTCCCCTTCCTCTCTCCATCCTCCCCTTCCTCTCTCCATCCTCCCCTCCCTCTCTCCATCCTCCCCTCTCTCTCTCCCCATCCTCCCCGCTCTCTCTCCATCCTCCCCTTCCTCTCCTCCATCCCCCCCTCTCTCTCTCGCTCTCTCTCCCCATCCTCCATCCTCTCTCCATCCTCCCCTCTCTCTCCACCCCCCAATCTCTCTCTCCATCCTCCCCCCTCTCTCCATTCTCCCCTCTCTCTCTCCATCCTCCATCCTCTCTCCATCCTCCCCTCATCCTCCCCTCTTTTCTCCCTTTCATCCCTCTCTCTCTCTCCATCCTCCACTCCCTCTCCATCCTCCACTCCCTCTCCATCCTCCACTCTCTCTCTCCATGCGCTCTCTCTCCATCCTCCCCCTCTCTCTCCATCCTCCCTGCTCTCTCTCTCCATCCTCCCCTTCCTCTCTCCATCCTGCCCTTCCTCTCTCCATCCTCCCTTCCTCTCTCCATCCTCCCTCCCTCTCTCCATCCTCCCCTCCCTCTCTCCATCCTCCCCTCTCTCTCTCTCCATACTCTCTCCATCCTCCCCTTCCTCTCTCCATCCTCCCCTTCCTCTCTCCATCCTCCCCTTCCTCTCTCCATCCTCCCCTCCCTCTCTCCATCCTCCCCTCCCTCTCTCCATCCTTCCCTCCCTCTCTCCATCCTCCCCTCTCTCTCTCCATCCTCCCCTCTCTCTCTCTCCATACTCTCTCCATCCTCCCCGCTCTCTCTCCATCCTCCCCTTCCTCTCTCCATCCTCCCCTTCCTCTCTCCATCCTCCCCTCCCTCTCTCCATCCTCCCCTCCCTCTCTCCATCCTCCCCTCTCTCTCTCTCCATACTCTCTCCATCCTCCCCTTCCTCTCTCCATCCTCCCCTTCCTCTCTCCATCCTCCCCTTCCTCTCTCCATCCTCCCTCCCTCTCTCCATCCTCCCCTCCCTCTCTCCATCCTCCCCTCCCTCTCTCCATCCTCCCCTCTCTCTCTCCATCTCCCCTCTCTCTCTCTCCATACTCTCTCCATCCTCCCCGCTCTCTCTCCATCCTCCCTTTCCTCTCTCCATCCTCCCCTTCCTCTCTCCATCCTCCCCTCCCTCTCTCCATCCTCCCCTCCCTCTCTCCATCCTCCCCTTCCTCTCTCCATCCCCCCTCTCTCTCTCGCTCTCTCTCCCCATCCTCCATCCTCTCTCCATCCTCTCTCCATCCTCCCCTCTCTCTCCACCCCCCAATCTCTCTCTCCATCCTCCCCCCTCTCTCCATTCTCCCCTCTCTCTCTCCATCCTCCATCCTCTCTCCATCCTCCCCTCATCCTCCCCTCTTTTCTCCCTTTCATCCCTCTCTCTCTCTCCATCCTCCACTCCCTCTCCATCCTCCACTCCCTCTCCATCCTCCACCTCTCTCTCCATGCACTCTCTGCACTCTCTCTCCATCCTCCCCCCTCTCTTCATCCTCCCCCCTCTCTCTCCATCCTCCCTGCTCTCTCTCTCCATCCTCCCCTTCCTCTCTCCATCCTGCCCTTCCTCTCTCCATCCTCCCTTCCTCTCTCCATCCTCCCTTGCTCTCTCCATCCTCCCCTCCCTCTCTCCATCCTCCCCTCCCTCTCTCCATCCTCCCCTCTCTCTCTCTCCATACTCTCTCCATCCTCACCTTTCCTCTCTTCCATCCTCCCTCTCCTCTCCCATCCTCCCCTCCCTCTCTCCATCCTCCCCTTCCTCTCTCCATCACCCCCTCTCTCTCTCGCTCTCTCTCCCATCCTCCATCCTCTCTCCATCCTCTCTCCATCCTCCCCTCTCTCTCCACCCCCCAATCTCTCTCTCCATCCTCCCCCCTCTCTCCATTCTCCCCTCTCTCTCCATTCCTCCATCCTCTCTCCATCCTCCCTCATCTCCCCTCTTTTTCTCCCTTTCATCCCTCTCTCTCTCTCCATCCTCCACTCCCTCTCCATCCTCCACTCTCTCTCTCCATGCGCTCTCTCTCAATCCTCCCCCCTCTCTTCATCCTCCCCCTCTCTCTCCATCCTCCCTGCTCTCTCTCTCCATCCTCCCCTTCCTCTCTCCATCCTGCCCTTCCTCTCTCCATCCTCCCTTCCTCTCCTCTCCCCTTCCTCTCTCCATCCTGCCCTTCCTCTCTCCATCCTCCCCTTCCTCTCTCCATCCTCCCCTCCCTCTCTCCATCCTCCCCTCCCTCTCTCCATCCTCCCCTCTCTCTCTCTCCATACTCTCTCCATCCTCCCCTTCCTCTCTCCATCCTCCCCTTCCTCTCTCCATCCTCCCCTTCCTCTCTCCATCCTCCCCTACCTCTCTCCATCCTCCCCTCCCTCTCTCCATCCTCCCCTCCCTCTCTCCATCCTCCCCTCTCTCTCTCTCCATACTCTCTCATCCATCCTCCCGCTCTCTCATCCATCCTCCCCTTCCTCTCTCCATCCTCCCCTTCCTCTCTCCATCCTCCCCTCCCTCTCTCCATCCTCCCCTCCCTCTCTCCATCCTCCCCTCTCTCTCTCCATCCTCCCCTCTCTCTCTCTCCATACTCTCTCCATCCTCCCCTTCCTCTCTCCATCCTCCCCTTCCTCTCTCCATCCTCCCCTTCCTCTCTCCATCCTCCCCTCCCTCTCTCCATCCTCCCCTCCCTCTCTCCATCCTCCCCTCCCTCTCATCCATCCTCCCCTCTCTCTCTCCATCCTCCCCTCTCTCTCTCTCTCCATACTCTCTCCATCCTCCCCGCTCTCTCTCCATCCTCCACTTCCTCTCTCCATCCTCCCCTTCCTCTCTCCATCCTCCCCTCCCTCTCTCCATCCTCCCCTCCCTCTCTCCATCCTCTCCTTCCTCTCTCCATCCCCCCCTCTCTCTCTCGCTCTCTCTCCCATCCTCCATCCTCTCTCCATCCTCTCTCCATCCTCCCCTCTCTCTCCACCCCCCAATCTCTCTCTCCATCCTCCCCCCTCTCTCCATTCTCCCCTCTCTCTCTCCATCCTCCATCCTCTCTCCATCCTCCCCTCATCCTCCCCTCTTTTCTCCCTTTCATCCCTCTCTCTCTCTCCATCCTCCACTCCCTCTCCATCCTCCACTCCCTCTCCATCCTCCACTCTCTCTCTCCATGCGCTCTCTCTCCATCCTCCCCCCTCTCTCTCCATCCTCCCTGCTCTCTCTCTCCATCCTCCCCTTCCTCTCTCCATCCTGCCCTTCCTCTCTCCATCCTGCCCTTCCTCTCTCCATCCTCCCCTTCCTCTCTCCATCCTCCCCTTCCTCTCTCCATCCTCCCCTCCCTCTCTCCATCCTCCCTCCCTCTCTCCATCCTCCCCTCTCTCTCTCTCCATACTCTCTTCCTCCATCCTCCCCTCCCTCTCTCCATCCTCCCCTCCCTCTCTCCATCCTCCCCTTCCTCTCTCTATCCCCCCCTCTCTCTCTCGCTCTCTCTCCCCATCCTCCATCCTCTCTCCATCCTCTCTCCATCCTCCCCCTCTCTCTCCACCCCCCAAATCTCTCTCTCCATCCTCCCCCTCTCTCCATTCTCCCTCTCTCTCTCTCCATCCTCCATCCTCTCTCCATCCTCCCCTCATCCTCCCCTCTTTTCTCCCTTTCATCCCTCTCTCTCTCTCCATCCTCCACTCCCTCTCCATCCTCCACTCTCTCTCTCCATGCGCTCTCTCTCCATCCTCCCCCCCTCTCTTCATCCTCCCCCCTCTCTCTCCATCCTCCCTGCTCTCTCTCTCCATCCTCCCCTTCCTCTCTCCATCCTGCCCTTCCTCTCTCCATCCTCCCCTTCCTCTCTCCATCCTCCCCTTCCTCTCTCCATCCTCCCCTCCCTCTCTCCATCCTCCCCTCCCTCTCTCCACCTCCCCTCTCTCTCTCTCTACTCTCCTCCATCCTCTCCCTTCCTCTCTCCATCCTCCCCTTCCTCTCTCCATCCTCCCCTTCCTCTCTCCATCCTCCCCTCCCTCTCTCCATCCTCCCCTCCCTCTCTCCATCCTCCCCTCCCTCTCTCCATCCTCCCCTCTCTCTCTCCATCCTCCCTCTCTCTCTCTCCATACTCTCTCCATCCTCCACGCTCTCTCTCCATCCTCCCCTTCCTCTCTCCATCCTCCCCTTCCTCTCTCCATCCTCCCCTCCCTCTCTCCATCCTCCCCTCCCTCTCTCCATCCTCCCCTCTCTCTCTCCATCCTCCCCTCTCTCTCTCTCCATACTCTCTCCATCCTCCCCTTCCTCTCTCCATCCTCCCCTTCCTCTCTCCATCCTCCCCTTCCTCTCTCCATCCTCCCCTCCCTCTCTCCATCCTCCCCTCCCTCTCTCTCTCCATCCTCCCCTCTCTCTCTCTCCATCCTCCCCTCTCTCTCTCTCCATACTCTCTCCATCCTCCCCGCTCTCTCTCCATCCTCCCCTTCCTCTCTCCATCCTCCCCTTCCTCTCTCCATCCTCCCCTACCTCTCTCCATCCTCCCCTCCCTCTCTCCATCCTCCCCTTCCTCTCTCCATCCTCCCCTTCCTCTCTCCATCCTCCCCTCCCTCCCTCTCTCCATCCTCCCCTCCCTCTCTCTCTCCATCCTCCCCTCTCTCTCTCTCCATCCTCCCCTCTCTCTCTCTCCATACTCTCTCCATCCTCCCCGCTCTCTCTCCATCCTCCCCTTCCTCTCTCCATCCTCCCCTTCCTCTCTCCATCCTCCCCTTCCTCTCTCCATCCTCCCCTCCCTCTCTCCATCCTCCCCTTCCTCTCTCCATCCTCCCCTTCCTCTCTCCATCCTCCCCTTCCTCTCTCCATCCTCCCCTTCCTCTCTCCATCCTCCCCTCCCTCTCTCCATCCTCCACTCCCCTCTCTCCATCCTCCACTTTCCATCCTCCCCTCTCTCTCTCTCCATCCTCTCTCCATCCTCCCCTTCCTCTCTCCATCCTCCCCTTCCTCTCTCCATCCTCCACTCTCCATCCTCCCCCCTCTCTCTCCATCCTCCATCCTCTCTCCATCCTCCCCTCCCTCTCTCCATCCTTCCCTCCTTCTCTCCATCCTCCACTCTCCATCCTCCACTCTCTCTCTCTCTCCATCCTCCCCTCTCTCTCTCTCTCCATCCTTCCCTCTCTCTCCATCCTCCCCTCTCTCTCCATCCTCCCCTCTCTCTCCATCCTCCCCTCCCTCTCTTCATCCTCCCCTCCTTCCTCCCCTCTCTCTCCATCCTCCCCCTCCACCCTCCCCTCTCTCTCTCCATCCTCCCCTCCCTCTCTCCATCCTCCCCTCCCTCTCCATCCTCCCCCTCCACCCTCCCCTCTCTTTCACCATCCTTCTCTCTCCATCCTCCCCTCCCTCTCTCCATCCTCCCCTCTCTCTCCATCCTTCCCTCCCTCTCTCCATCCTCCCCTCTCGCTCCATCCTTCCCTCTCTCTCCATCCTCCCCTCTCTCTATCCTCCCCTCTCTCTATCCTCCCCCCTCTCTCTCTATCCTCCCCCCTCTCTCTCTATCCTCCCCCCTCTCTCTCTTTCCTCCCCAACTCTTCCACCCCCTCTCTCCATTAATATCCCTTCTCCCCCTATCTCCATCCCTCCCCTCATCCCTCTCTCCTCTCATTCCCCCCTCTCTCTCTATCCTCCCCAACTCTTCCACCCATCTCCATCCCTCCCCTCATC
The DNA here is from genome assembly GCF_057628025.1 of Oncorhynchus mykiss. NCBI lineage: Eukaryota > Metazoa > Chordata > Actinopteri > Salmoniformes > Salmonidae > Oncorhynchus > Oncorhynchus mykiss. The sequence continues at coordinate 76,785,004 of NC_143037.1, forward strand.
CCTCTCTCCTCTCATTTCCCTCTCCCTCTCATTCTCCTAACCAGTATTGTCTGGTGGTTTTTGGGTCCTGCGTTTAGTCTATATGCAGGGGAGAGAGGGAGAGACTCAAACCAGATATTTATCTCTCAGCTTCACATAGATGGCTCCGACCACCATCAATCAAATAAGAACTGTCTGATAAATGAGGGTTATTTTTGATGATGACACCTAGTTATATAGTTAGGTAGCTAACTATATAGCTACTGAAACAGATTATGTCGTTTTGCTATGTTTTTGGGGAAGAACATTGTTTGCCTCCATCAACTAGCTAGCTTTTTTTAATGACCAGCATTGTAGGTGCGCGAGACAACTTTACCAGCATCATAGCATATGTATCGATGAATCGCTGTGATATATGGAAGATGAGTGATAATGTAATCAATGTGTAATAACTAGAGGTCGACTGATTATTATTTTTTCAATGCCGATACCGATACCTGGAGGACCAAAAAAATCCGATACTGATTAATCAGCCGATTTTTATATACATTTGTAATAATGACAATTACAACAATACTGAATGAACAATGAACACTTTTATTTTAACTTCGTATAATACATAAATACCATCCATTTAGTCTCAAATAAATAATGAAACATGTTCAATTTGGTTTAAATAATGCAAAAACAAAGTGTTGGAGAATAGAGTAAAAGTGCAATATGTGCCATGTAAAAAAGCTAACGTTTAAGTTCCTTGCTCAGAACATGAGAACATATGAAAGCTGGTGGTTCCTTTTAACATGAGACTTCAATATTCCCAGTTAAGACGTTTTAGGTTGTAGTTATTATAGGAATTATAGGACTATTTCTCTCTATACCATTTGTATTTCATATACAGTGGGGCAAAAAAGTATTTAGTCAGCCACCAATTGTGCAAGTTCTCCCATTTAAAAAGATAAGAGAGGCCTGTAATTTTCATCGTAGGTACACTTCAACTATGACAGACAAAATTAGAAAAAAAATCCAGAAAATCACATTGTAGGATTTTGAATGAATTTATTTGCAAATTATGGTGGAAAATAAGTGTACCTATGATGAAAATTACAGGCCTCTCTCATCTTTTTAAGTGGGAGAACTTGCACAATTGGTGGCTGACTAAATACTTTTTTGCCCCACTGTACCTTTGACTATTGGATGTTTTTATAGATACTATAGTATTGCCAGCCTAATCTCGGGAGTTGATAGGCTTGAAGTCATTAACAGAGCTGTGCTTCAAGCATTGCTAAGACCTACTGGCAAACGCAGGAAAGTGCTGTTTGAATGAATGCTTACGAGCCTGCTGCCTCCTACCACCGCTGAGTCAGACTGCTCTATCAAATATCAAATCATAGACTTAATTATAATAAGCACACAGAAATTCGAGCCTCAGGTCATTAATATGGTCAAGTCTGGAAACTCATTTAGAAAACAAAAAGTTTATTCTTTCAGTGAAATACGAAAGCGTTCAGTATTTTATTGAACGGGTGGCAACCCTAAGTCTAAATATTGCTGTTACATTTTCAGCGATGCGCTTTTGTTAAATCACCCGTTTGGCGAAGTCGAAGTAGGCTGTGATTCGATGATAAATTAACAGGCACCGCGTTGATTATATACAACGCAGGACAAGCTAGTTAACCTAGTAATATCAACCATAACTAGTGATTATGTTAAGATTGATTGGTTTTTTTTAATAAGATATGTTTAACGCTAGCTAGCAATTTACATTGGCTCCTTGCAGCTACAAGGTCCTTTTGACGCTGCACTCGCGTAACAGGCGGTCAGCCTGCCACTCAGTCTCCTCGTGGATCAATGTAATCGGCCATAATCGCAGTCCAAAAATGCAGATTACCGATTGTTATAAAAACTTGAAATCGAATGAATTGGCTGATTAATAATCGGTCTCTACTCTGAACCAATTATATAAATTTGGGGGCAGGTCGAAAAAGCATTAAACATTAATGGCTTTCTTCTTTTCACTCATTCATTTAGGTTATATATTATTATTATTATTATATATATTAGGTTTAGTATTCTGGTTTAACTACTATGTTGTTGATCCATCCTCAGTTTTCTCCTATCGCAGTAAAATTAATTAAACATTAAACTCTGAAACTGTTTAAAAATGACAATTGGTGAACTTAGTGAAATCCCTGAGCGGTTTCCTTCCTCTCCGAGTACCACCGAACCCAAACCGGCCGTGCGCATGCAACATCGTGCGCAAATAGATTTTGTCCCCCCACACCAAACGCAAATTACAACACGCAGGTTAAAATATCAAAACAAAGTCTGAACCAATTACTGTATGTGGGAACTCCTTCAAGACTGTTGGAAAACCATTCCAGGTGAAGCTGGTTGAGAGAATGCCAAGAGTGTGCAAAGCTGTCATTAAGGCAAAGGGTGGCTATTTGAAAAATCTGATATAAAATATATTTTGATTCGTTTAAACACTTTTTTTGGTTACTACATGATTCCATATGTGTTATTTCATGGTTTTGATGTATTCACTACTATACTACAATGTAGAAAACAGTGAAAATAAAGAAAAACCCTTGAATGAGTAGGTCTTCTAAAATGTTTGACCGGTAGTATATATATATATAGCTGTAACCCTAAGGCATCCCTCGGTAATCTCTCTCTCTCTCCTCTTCACTCTTTCCCTCCTCCCCCTTCACTCTCTTCCCCCCCTCCCCCATCCTCTCTTCCCCCCCCTCTCCCATCCTCTCTTCCCCCCCTCCCCATCCTCTCTTCCCCCCCCTCCCCATCCTCTCTCTCTATCTTTGACTCTTTCCCTGTCTCCCCTCCACCCTCTCTCTCTCCATCCCTCATCCCCCTCCTCCACCCTCTCTCTCTCTCTCTCTCCCTCCCTCATCCCCCTCCTCCACCCTCTCTCTCTCTCTCTCCCTCCCTCATCCCCCTCCTCCACCCTCTCTCCCTCCCTCTTCTATCTTTGCCTCTTTCCCTGTCTCCTCTTCACTCTCCATCCCTCCCTCATCCCCCTTCACCCTCCTCCACCCTCTCTCTCTCTCTCTCTCTCTGTTGTTTTTAATCAGAGGTACTGAGCTGACTGGGGATCAGTGTGCTGATCTTGGTTCAAGGTTTCAGGGGCAGGCAGCAGTCAGTCAGGGCTGTGACATCACCGTCCAAGGGCTTTAGCTTTAAATACTTTTAAATCCTTAGCTAGCCTTTACTGTGGCGCTAGCTTTATGAGTGCTGTTAGGGCTGGAGTGGTAGCTGCTAGCTTCACTGCCCTAGATGTTGATATGGTGCCCTTAAACCCTGCTGTGTAGCACTAGACTGGCTCTATCAGTGCAGTTACTGTAGCCGCTAGCCGCTAGCTTAAATCAGTACTGTGCTCTCGATGCTGATTGGTGATCTAGGAATGTTACTATAAACTTTACTGGTTAATGATTGGTGGTCTGGTCATTCAGGTCGTCCAGGGACAGTCAAATACACAAGGATGAAAGGTGGAGCATTGTCTCTTTTGGTTGGACTCAGGACATGCACACTCTTATTGTGATCACATGTTTAAATGATTCAACTGACTTCTAATTACCAGTCTACCAAAGCTCGTACATCATGACGGAAGTGGTTTGTATGTGGTTTATAAAACATTCCCTGGTAGAATAGTGGGAATCAGTGAATGGTGAATTGGCCTAATGTCCTCATGTCAGTATCAGTGTGGAGGTTGAGGCTTAGTAACATCCTCTGATGGGAGATCTAATACTAATTAAGTATTAACAGAAGATAGCCTACAGCTGAGGAAGGAAGATACTGTGCGTGCATGTGTGTGCGTGTGGTGTGTGTGTGCGTGTGCATGTGTGTTAACTATTCTTGTGGGGACCATAAGTCTCCAAAATAATACTAAACAAACAAAATGTGAACAACTGCTATTTCTAGGGGGTTTAGGGGTAAGGTTAGACTGAGTTTTAGGGATAGAATTAGTTTAAGGGTTGGAATGAGGTTAAGTGTTAGGGTTAGGAGCTAGGGTTAATTTTAGGGTTAGGGTTAAGGTTAGGAGCTAGGGTTAGTTTTAGGGTTAGGTTTTTGGGTTAAGGTTAGGAGCTAGAGTTAAGGTTAGGGGTACAGGTTAGGGTAAGGGTTAGGGGTTAAGGAATATATAATTTTTAATGGGACTGAATTGTATGTCCCCACAAGGTTAGCTGCGCAAGAATGTGCGTGCGGATTACATGATTTTATCCACAATATTTTTTTATCCACGGTATTGTTTTATCCACGGTATTGTTTTATCCACGGTATTGTTTAATCCATGGTATTGTTTTATCCACGGTATTGTTTTATCCACGGTATTGTTTTATCCACGGTATTGTTTAATCCATGGTATTGTTTTATCCACGGTATTGTTTTATCTACGGTATTGTTTTATCTACGGTATTGTTTTATCCACGGTATTGTTTTATCCACGGTATTGTTTAATCCATGGTATTGTTTTATCCACGGTATTGTTTTATCTACGGTATTGTTTTATCTACGGTATTGTTTTATCCATGGCATTGTTTTATCTACGGTATTGTTTTATCCACGGTATTGTTTTATTCACGGTATTGTTTTATCTACGGTATTGTTTTATTCACGGTATTGTTTTATCCATGGTATTGTTTTATTCACGGTATTGTTTTATCCATGGTATTGTTTTATCTATGGTATTGTGTTTCCAACTTGAATAACGATAGAAATTATTATCGTTCAGAAAGTTTTCAGACCCCTTAACTTTTTCCACATTTTGCTACATTAAAGCCTTATTCTAAAATTGATTTAGAAAAAAATATCCTTATTAATCTACAATCATACTGACAAAAAGCAAAAACAGAAATACCTTATTTACATAAGTATTCAGACCCTTTGCTATGAGACTCGATATTGAGCTCAGTTGCATCTTGTTTCCATTGATCAAAAAACTAAGCCATGAGGTTGAAGGAATTGTCGGTAGAGCTCCGGGACAGGATTGTGTCGAGGCACAGATCTGGGGAAGGCTACCAAAACATTTCTAGAGCATTGAAGGTCCCCAAGAACACAGTAGCCGCCAACATTCTTAAACGGAAGAAGTTTGGAACCACCAAGACTCTTCTTAGAGCTGGCTGCTCGGCCAAACTGAGCAATCGGGGGAGAAGGGCCTTGGTCAGGGAGGTGACCAAGAACCCAGTGACCAAGAACCGACAGAGCTCCAGAGTTCCTCTGTGGAGATGGGAGAACCTTCCAGAAGGACAACCACCTCTGCAGCACTCCACCAATCAGGCATTTACGGTAGAGTGGCCAGACGGAAGACAATCCTCAGTAAAAGGCACATGACAGTCCACTTGGAGTTAGCCCAAAGGTACCTAAATAACCCTCAGACCATGAAAAACAAGATTCTCTGGTCTGATGAAACAAAGATTAAAATATTTGGCCTGAATGCCAAGGGTCACGTCTGGAGGAAACCTGGCACCATCCCTACGGCGAAGCACGGTGGTGGCAGCATCATGCTGTCGGGATGTTTTTCAGCAGCAGGGACTGGGAGACTAGTCAGGATCGACAGAAAGATGAACGAAGCAAAGTACAGAGAGATCCTTGATGAAAACTTTCTCCAAAGCTCTCAGGACCTCAGACTGGGGGCGAAGGTTCACCTTCCAACAGGACAACGACCCTAAGCACACAGCCAAGACAACGCAGGAGTGGCTTCAGGACAAGTCTCTGAATATCCTTGAGTGGCCCAACCGGAGCCCGGACTTGACTTGAACCCGATCGACCATCTCTGGAGAGACCTGAAAATAGCTGTGCATCGACGCTCCCCATCCAACCTGACAGAGCTTGAGAGGATCTGCAGAGAAGAATGGGAGAAACTCCCCAAATACAGGTGTGCCAAGTTTATAGCGTCATACCCAAGAAGACTCGAGGCTGTAATCTCTGTCCAAGGTGCTTCAACAAAGTACTGAGTAAAGGGTCTGAGGACAGATGTAAATGGGATATTTCAGTTTTTTTTATTTTTTTATTTATACATTTGCCAAAAAATCTAAAAACCTGTTTTTGCTTTCTCATTATGGGGTATCGTGTGTAGATTGATGAGGGGGGGAACAAACAATTTAATCAATTTTAGAACAAAAGCTGTAACGTAACAACATGTGGAAAAAGTTCAAGGGGTCTGAATACTTTCCTGAATGCACCGTACATTCTACTACAGAAATATCAACAGTTCCCTCCCTTTCAGTTTACCATTAGTTCCTACTGTTTGGATAGTAACACCAGCAGGACCAGGACATACACTGACTGACAAATTGAACCCCATTCCCAACGAAAATGACAATCCTATTGTATTAGCATCGTATAATAGCTCTTAGGGTGAACCATCACTACTGATATTTCCTGCTGCTTACCTACCTGACTCCTACAGTAGTATTATTCATGGATTGGGACACGACCTACTGACTGACAAATTGAACCCCATTCCCAGCATCGTATAATAGCTCTTAGGGTGAACCATCACTACTGATATTTCCTGCTGCTTACCTACCTGACTCCTACAGTAGTATTATTCATGGATTGGGACACGAATTGAACCCCATTCCCAGCATCGTATAATAGCTCTTAGGGTGAACCATCACTACTGATATTACCTGCTGCTTACCTACCTGACTCCTACAGTAGTATTATTCATGGATTGGGACACGGCCTACTGACTGACAAATTGAACCCCAACCGCCGTCAAAAACCCCAATCTCATTTTGAAACAGAAATTACAATTTGTTTTGTATTAGCGTTGCACAATGATTCTAATCACAGATTAACCATCACTAGCCTAATATTTTCCTATTTAAAAAAAAAAGGGGGGGTTGAAGGTTGACTGACATCAATTAAGAGACATTATCGCATTTAGTGGGAAAATTCCAGACTGAGAATTCCTGCATCCCAAAATGCCACCCTATTCCCTATGGGCCCTGGTCACAAGTAGTGTGCACCCTATTTCCTATGGGCCCTGGTCACAAGTAGTGTGCACCCTATTCCCTATGGGCCCTGGTCACAAGTAGTGTGCACCCTATTTCCTATGGGCCCTGTTCACAAGTAGTGTGCACTATATATGGAATAGGGTCCTGGTCACAAGTAGTGTACACTATATAGGGAATAGGGCCCTGGTCACAAGTAGTGTGCACTATATAGGGAATAGGGCCCTGGTCACAAGTAGTGTGCACTATATATGGAATAGGGTCCTGGTCACAAGTAGTGTACACTATATAGGGAATAGGGCCCTGGTCACAAGTAGTGTGCACTATATAGGGAATAGGGCCCTGGTCACAAGTAGTGTGCACTATATAGGGAATAGGGCCCTGGTCACAAGTAGTGTACACTATATAGGGAATAGGGCCCTGGTCACAAGTAGTGTGCACTATATAGGGAATAGGGCCCTGGTCACAAGTAGTGTACACTATATATGGAATAGGGCCCTGGTCACAAGTAGTGTACACTAGAGTGCCATTTGGGATGTTTGCTACATGAACATCTGGCTGGGGTCATGAGAACACAGTGACATGTCGTCTCGTTTCAGATAAACTCTGTTACATAGTCTAGATTGTTTTTGTTTTCCTTACAAAATACCAGGTGGCCTATGGGTCTGACAGACAGACTCTATTGCACAGACATGCCTGTATTAGGAGAAAAAGCAACCATGTACGTTATCTGTCCTGGAATGGCTATCTGTTAGCAGATAGACAGATGACATATTATGTTAAGTGGGTGAAAGGCTGGGGCTGTGTGTGTGTGTGTGTGTGTGTGTGTGTGTGTGTGTGTGTGTGTGTGTGTGTGTCTCAAACTGTTTATACGGGAGTTAATTAATTTGTCTCTGGAGACTGACAGCCTGGGAAGAGAGCGGGTAGAGCATAGCAGAGGACAGAGGCTCGTCAACATGGGTTACACTGCTTTCACATAGGAATATACGGAATAGCCACAGGAAGTAGTTTGGGGGGGGTGGGGGTGCTGGCGCTGCGGACGGCTATATCGGTCGGGTAATAAGAGGACTATTAAAAGGCCCAGTCCGCTACTTTTGTGAAGAAAAAAAAACATGTTTATATAACCTCCTTACAACCAGGCCCATTTTTACAACAAACACGGAGACAAGCAGACGTAGTGGCGAGCCGGTGTAGGTGGGCGTCTAGTTTAATAAATCCATCGAATAAACACCATAAAAAAATGATTACATTATTACATTTGTTTAGGCAGGTCCTATGAAACATTATGCGACTAATATATATATATATATATATATATATAAATATATTTTTTAATAATAGGAAATCATATTTTGAGTTTAATTAGGCCTGTTGTCACGGTGTCTGTGTACCGTTTAACATGAAATCAATAGATATTTCTTTTGTTCATTAAAACAGACCAGAAACACCCCGATCACAGTCAACACGTAGTATTTTGCCCCACACAACTTGTGTCACGGGAAGGCGTGGAACTGCTGTCACCACTACCACTACGTATCTACAAAACAACACATTATATCTACAATACAACCCATTATAACACCACTACATATCTACACGACAACACATTATAACACCACTACATATCTACAATACAATACATTATAACACCACTACATATCTACAATACATTATAACACCACTACTCTACCACTATATATCTACAATACAACACATTATAACACCACTACATATCTACAATACAACACATTATTACACCATTACATATCTACAATACAACACATTATAACACCACTACATATCTACAATACAATACATTATAACACCACTACTCTACCACTACATATCTACAATACATTATAACACCACTACTCTACCACTATATATCTACAATACAACACATTATAACACCACTACATATCTACAATACATTATAACACCACTACATATCTACAATACAACACATTATAACACCACTACATATCTACAATACATTATAACACCACTACTCTACCACTATATATCTACAATACAACACATTATAACACCACTACATATCTACAATACATTATAACACCACTACATATCTACAATACATTATAACACCACTACTCTACCACTATATATCTACAATACAACACATTATAACACCATTACATATCTACAATACAACACATTATTACACCACTACATATCTACACTACAACACATTATTACACCACTACTCTACCACTACATATCTACAACACATTATAACACCACTATATATCTACAATACAACACATTATAACACCACTATATATCTACAATACATTATAACACCACTACATATCTACAATACATTATAACACCACTACTCTACCACTATATATCTACAATACAACACATTATAACACCACTACATATCTACAATACAACACATTATAACACCACTACATATCTACAATACAACACATTATAACACCACTACATATCTACAATACAACACATTATAACACCACTACATATCTACAATACATTATAACACCACTACATATCTACAACACATTATAACACCACTACATATCTACAATACATTATAACACCACTACATATCTACAATACAACACATTATAACACCACTACATATCTACAATACAACACATTATAACACCACTACATATCTACAATACATTATAACACCACTACTCTACCACTATATATCTACAATACAACACATTATAACACCACTACATATCTACAATACAATACATTATAACACCACTACATATCTACAATACATTATAACACCACTACATATCTACAATACATTATAACACCACTAACACCAAAAAGATTTCCCAACCTTTAAACATCCCAAGGAGCACTGTGCAAGCGATAATATTGAAATGGAAGGAGTATCAGACCACTGCAAATCTACCAAGACCTGGCCGTCCCTCTAAACTTTCAGCTCATACAAGGAGAAGACTGATCAGAGATGCAGCCAAGAGGCCCATGATCACTCTGGATGAACTGCAGAGATCTACAGCTGAGGTGGGAGACTCTGTCCATAGGACAACAATCAGTCGTATATTGCACAAATCTGGCCTTTATGGAAGAGTGGCAAGAAGATAGCCATTTCTTAAAGATATGCATAAAAAGTGTTGTTTAAAGTTTGCCACAAGCCACCTGGGAGACACAACAAACATGTGGAAGAAGGTGCTCTGGTCAGATGAAACCAAAATTGAACTTTTTGGCAACAATGCAAAACATTATGTTTGGCGTAAAAGCAACACAGCTCATCACCCTGAACACACCATCCCCACTGTCAAACATGGTGGTGGCAGCGTCATGGTTTGGGCCTGCTTTTCTTCAGCAGGGACAGGGAAGATGGTTAAAATTGATGGGAAGATGGATGGAGCCAAATACAGGACCATTCTGGAAGAAAACCTGATGGAGTCTGCAAAAGACCGGAGACTGGGACGGAGATTTGTCTTCCAACAAGACAATGATCCAAAACATAAAGCAAAATCTACAATGGAATGGTTCAAAAATAAACATATCCAGGTGTTAGAATGGCCAAGTCAAAGTCCAGACCTGAATCCAATCGAGAATCTGTGGAAAGAACTGAAAACTGCTGGTTCACAAATGCTCTCCATCCAACCTCACTGAGCTCGAGCTGTTTTGCAAGGAGGAATGGGAAAAAATGTCAGTCTCTCAATGTGCAAAACTGATAGAGACATACCCCAAGAGACTTACAGCTGTAATCGCAGCAAAAGGTGGCGCTACAAAGTATTAACTTAAGGGGGCTGAATAATTTTGCACGCCCAATTTTTCAGTTTTTGATTTGTTAGAAAAGTTTGAAATATCCAATAAATGTCGTTCCACTTCATGATTGTGTCCCACTTGTTGTTGATTCTTCACAAAAAAATACAGTTTTATATCTTTATGTTTGAAGCCTGAAATGTGGCAAAAGGTCGCAAAGTTCAAGGGGGCCGAATACTTTCGCAAGGCACTGTATCTATAATACAACACATTATAACACCACTACATATCTACAATACAACACATTATTACACCACTACATATCTACAATACAACACATTATTACACCACTACTCTACCACTATATATCTATAATACAACACATTATAACACCACTACATATCTACAACACATTATAACACCACTACATTTCTGTTTAGTGAGTTTGCCAGATCAGAGGCAGTAGGGATGTCCAGGAATGTTCTCTTGTGTGTAAATGGGACCATTTCCCTGTCCTGCTAAGCATTCAAAATGTAACGAGTACTTTTAGGTGTCAGGGAAAATGTATGGAGTAAAAAGTACATTATTTTCTTTAGGAATGTAGTGAAGTAAAAGTTATCAAAAATATAAATAGTTAAGTACAGATACACCCCAAAAAACGACTTAAGTAGTACTTGAAAGTATTTTTACTTAATAAGTAGTACTTGAAAGTATTTTTACTTAATAAGTAGTACTTGAAAGTATTTTTACTTAATAAGTAGTACTTGAAAGTATTTTTACTTAATAAGTAGTACTTGAAAGTATTTTTACTTAATAAGTAGTACTTGAAAGTATTTTTACTTAATAAGTAGTACTTTAAAGTATTTTTACTTAAGTACTTTACACCACTGCTTTTTGGTCGACCTGACCAAATCCACATAGAAATGTGAGTTAAAGATCTGTCATACTCATTGAAAGCAAGTCTAAGAAGCGGTAGATCTGTTCTGTGTGCGCTATTTCTATGCTTCCCCTTCTTAAGTTTAGTTTTTGCGTCTTTCACTTTAGTTTTTTGTACACCGGTTTCAAAACAGCTAAAAATACAATGTTTTTTGGTCAATAGACAAGATATTTCACAGCCGTTTTAGATTTGATGGTAGAATGATTCTCTACGTTTTAGATTTGATGGTAGAATGATTCTCTACGTTTTAGATTTGTACAAAATGATTCTCTACGTTTTACACTGCTGGTTTTGTCACATAAATTGAAATTAGGCGAACTGTTCGAATTTTAAGGAACCAGAAAAATGACGATGCAATGTCTGCATAGTGCCCCATTGAGTAATGGCAGCCTAGTGGTTAGAGCGTTGGACTAGTAACCGAAAGGTTGCAAGTTCAAATCCCCGAGCTGACAAGGTACAAATCTGTCATTCTGCCCCTGAACAGGCAGTTAACCCACTGTTCCTAGGCAGTCATTGAAAATAAGAATTTGTTCTTAACTGACTTGCCTAGTTAAATAAAGGTAAACATTTTTTTTTTTAATGACAGCACATCGGGGTTTACAGTGTAGAACGTGTCATCATCGTGCTGCAGGGAGTGGTTTGCTTGTCCCATGTGTTCAAGCCTAACAAATACCATTTTTAGTTTCCCAAGACAGAAAAAAAAACAACCTTGTTTAGACAAACCTTAGACAAACTAAACACATCAAAGATGTTATCCAGATTCCAGCGCAGGGCTTGTTGTCACAGAGAAGACTGTGTGCGTGCTTGTATCTGTCTGTGTGTCTCTAAGTTAAAAAAAATTTAAAAAAATAAAAATAAAACATTTATCACATTCACTTAATTAAAATGGCTCTAGGGCTGAAGACTGTAAACATTACACAATCAAACAGTATGACATAGCTCTCACAAACATCATGTTTGTGTGTGTGTGTGTATATATATGTTTTTGTGTGTGTGTGTGTGTGTGTGTATATATATATATATATATGTTTGTGTGTGTGTGTGTGTGTGTATGCATCACTGTGAGAGGTTGATCTGACCTGACCACAACAACACACGGCTCTATTATATCAAATCAAATTTAATTTGTTAAATGCGCCGAATACCACAGGTGTAGGTAGACCTTACAGGGAAATGCTGAATAACACAGGTGTAGGTAGACCTTACAGGGAAATGCTGAATACAACAGGTGTAGGTAGACCTTACAGGGAAATGCTGAACACAACAGGTGTAGGGAGACCTTACAGGGAAATGCTGAATACCACAGGTGTAGGTAGACCTTACAGGGAAATGCTGAATACAACAGGTGTAGGTAGACCTTACAGTGAAATGCTGAATACAACAGGTGTAGTAGACCTTACAGGGAAATGCTGAACACAACAGGTGTAGTAGACCTCACAGTGAAATGCTGAATACCACAGGTGTAGGTAGACCTTACAGGGAAATGCTGAATACAACAGGTGTAGGTAGACCTTACAGGGAAATGCTGAATAACACAGGTGTAGGTAGGCCTTACAGGGAAATGCTGAATACAACAGGTGTAGGTAGACCTTACAGGGAAATGATGAATACAACAGGTGTAGGTAGACCTTACAGGGAAATGATGAATACAACAGGTGTAGTAGACTTTACAGGGAAATGCTTACTTACAAACCCTTAACAACGCAGTTTTAAGAAAATAGAGTTAAGAACAACCACACTGTGACTCAGCAGGCTGACTATAACAACACACAGCCTCTATACCAGCCACACTGTGACTCAGCAGGCTGACTATAACAACACACAGCCTCTATATATGGGTTCCGTCATGGTTTCAATAAAGGATTTCCGTGACTGACTGATGTCTTCATGATTCCCTCTCCCTGTCCCACACACACACACACACACAATACTGCACTGTCGGAGCCACGAACACAAGCGATACGCTACACCCGCAATAACGTCTGCTAAACATGTGATGTTATACACACACACAAACACACAGGAAAAAGGCTGGGCACAGAATGATAATCAAACACCTCAACACATGGATGTACTGTACACACCCATGTACACACACACACACACACACACACACACACACACACACACACACACACACACACACACACACACACACACAACCACACACGGATTTCCATTAGCTGGCAGTTGCTGGATTGGGACAAAAAAACAAGAATTAGAAGCTGATAAATAAAACTATTGCTGCTATAACAGCCTCCACTCTTCTGGGAAGGCTTTCCACTAGATGTTGGAACATTGCTGCTATAACAGCCTCCACTCTTCTGGGAAGACTTTCCTCTAGATGTTGGAACATTGCTGCTATAACAGCCTCCACTCTTCTGGGAAGGTTTTCCACTAGATGTTGGAACATTGCTGCTATAACAGCCTCCACTCTTCTGGGAAGGTTTTCCACTAGATGTTGGAACATTGCTGCTATAACAGCCTCCACTCTTCTGGGAAGGCTTTCCACTAGATGTAGGAACATTGCTGCTATAACAGCCTCCACTCTTCTGGGAAGGTTTTCCACTAGATGTTGGAACATTGCTGCTATAACAGCCTCCACTCTTCTGGGAGGGCTTTTCAGAGTGCAAAAGGTACCGAAGGGCAGGCAGAATCAAGGTCAGGGCAGGATGATCAGGCAGAATCAAGGTCAGGGCAGGATGATCAGGCAGAATCAAGGTCAGGGCAGGATGATCAGGCAGAATCAAGGTCAGGGCAGGATGATCAGGCAGAATCAAGGTCAGGGCAGGATGATCAGGCAGAATCAAGGTCAGGGCAGGATGATCAGGCAGAATCAAGGTCAGGGCAGGATGATCAGGCAGAATCAAGGTCAGGGCAGGATGATCAGGCAGAATCAAGGTCAGGGCAGGATGATCAGGCAGAATCAAGGTCAGGGCAGGATGATCAGGCAGAATCAAGGTCAGGGCAGGATGATCAGGCAGAATCAAGGTCAGGGCAGGATGATCAGGCAGAATCAAGGTCAGGGCAGGATGATCAGGCAGAATCAAGGTCAGGGCAGGATGATCAGGCAGAATCAAGGTCAGGGCAGGATGATCAGGCAGGTGGGAAAGTAGTCCAAAGTCAGGCAGGGGTCAAAACCAGGAAGACTATCAAAAGGAGAATAGAAAAGGAGTACGGGGAAAACACGCTGGTTGACTTGACTAATATACAAGATGAACTGCCACAGAGAGACAGGAAACACAGGGATACATACACTGGTACAGAGAGACAGGAAACACAGGGATAAATACACTGGCACAGAGAGACAGGACACACAGGGATAAATACACTGGTACAGAGAGACAGGAAACACAGGGATAAATACACTGGCACAGAGAGACAGGACACACAGGGATAAATACACTGGCACAGAGAGACAGGAAACACAGGGATAAATACACTGGTACAGGGCGACAGGAAACACAGGGATAAATACACTGGCACAGAGAGACAGGAAACACAGGGATAAATACACTGGCACAGAGAGACAGGACACACAGGGATAAATACACTGACACAGAGAGACAGGAAACACAGGGATAAATACACTGATACAGAGAGACAGGAAACACAGGGATAAATACACTGACACAGAGAGACAGGAAACACAGGGATAAATACACTGATACAGAGAGACAGGAAACACAGGGATAAATACACAGAGAGACAGGAAACACAGGGATAAATACACTGGCACAGAGAGACAGGAAACACAGGGATAAATACACTGGTACAGAGAGACAGGAAACACAAGGATAAATACACTGGTACAGAGAGACAGGAAACACAGGGATAAATACACAGAGAGACAGGAAACACAGGGATAAATACACAGGGGAAAATAAGCGACACCTGGAGGGGGTGGAGACAATAACGAGGACAGGTGAAACTGATCAGGGGGTGACAGCAGCAAGCCTATAACTTCCATTACTCTTTCACACCGACGACTGGTGATTGTCGAGGGGGAGATTGTTGGAAAGATTTTTCAAATAGCTTACTGTCAGGAACTATATTTTTAAATTATTATCATTTGTAATGGATCTTAATTATTATTTTTTTAAACTTTTCTACGTTTCTGGGCAGCATGCTCAGGTGTGCGTGCTCCCCCAACATTATCAGGACAGAGAGACCAGACACATGCTCCCCCAACATTAGCAGGACAGAGAGACCAGACACATGCTCCATCAACATTATCAGGACAAAGAGACCAGGCACATCCTCCCTCAACATTATCAGGACAGAGAGACCAGACACATGCTCACCCAACATTATCAGGACAGAGAGACCAGACACATGCACCCTCAACATTATCAGGACAGAGAGACCAGGCACATGCTCCATCAACATTATCAGGACAGAGAGACCAGACACATGCACCCTCAACATTATCAGGACAGAGAGACCAGACACATGCACCCTCAACATTATCAGGACAGAGAGACCAGACACATGCTCCATCAACATTACCAGGACAGAGAGACCAGACACATGCACCCTCAACATTATCAGGACAGAGAGACCAGACACATGCTCCATCAACATTATCAGGACAGAGAGACCAGACACATGCTCCCCCAACATTATCAGGACAGAGAGACCAGACACATGCTCCCCCAACATTAGCAGGACAGAGAGACCAGACACATGCTCCATCAACATTATCAGGACAGAGAGACCAGACACATGCTCATTGCTCACATTGACAAATCTCAGAAATTATGGTTATCAAATAAACCAAACTTCTTTCTCACAAGTGAAGCAGGTTGTGAACTTTCAAAGAACGTCCTCCCCGAGAATGAGAACGGTAAATGACTGTAATATATAGGGATGCACAATATATCGGTAAGCGTATTGGAATCGGCCGATATTAGCTAAAAATGCCAACATCGGCATCGGCCCGATGTCTAGTTTAACACTGATGTGCAAAACCGCCGTCAAAGCTGACCTACAGTTGAAGTCGGAAGTTTACATACACCTTAGCAAAATACATTTAAACTCAGTTTTTCACAATTCCTGACATTAAATCCTAGTAAATTGATTGATTGACTTTTGCTTTTCAAATAAAATAAAAATAGTTCTTTCTGAAGAGTTAGATTCAATGTCAACGTTGCAATTCTTCAGCCGTTCCGACCTGTGACCAAATACGAGCTACATACAGACAATACCAAAATAAAATATCTAATGACTCTGCCTCCTCACAGCAGAAACTGCAGAGCTGGGAAGATTGTTATATATATATATATATACACAGTGCCTTGCGAAAGTATTCGGCCCCCTTGAACTTTGCGACCTTTTGCCACATTTCAGGCTTCAAACATAAAGATATAAAACTGTATTTTCTTGTGAAGAATCAACAACAAGTGGGACACAATCATGAAGTGGAACGACATTTATTGGATATTTCAAACTTTTTTAACAAATCAAAAGCTGAAAAATTGGGCGTGCAAAATTATTCAGCCCCTTTACTTTCAGTGCAGCAAACTCTCTCCAGAAGTTCAGTGAGGATCTCTGAATGATCCAATGTTGACCTAAATGACTAATGATGATAAATACAATCCACCTGTGTGTAATCAAGTCTCCGTATAAATGCACCTGCACTGTGATAGTCTCAGAGGTCCGTTAAAAGCGCAGAGAGCATCATGAAGAACAAGGAACACACCAGGCAGGTCCGAGATACTGTTGTGAAGAAGTTTAAAGCCGGATTTGGATACAAAAAGATTTCCCAAGCTTTAAACATCCCAAGGAGCACTGTGCAAGCGATAATATTGAAATGGAAGGAGTATCAGACCACTGCAAATCTACCAAGACCTGGCCATCCCTCTAAACTTTCAGCTCATACAAGGAGAAGACTGATCAGAGATGCAGCCAAGAGGCCCATGATCACTCTGGATGAACTGCAGAGATCTACAGCTGAGGTGGGAGACTCTGTCCGACTGGAGTCGTATATTGCACAAATCTGGCCTTTATGGAAGAGTGGCAAGAAGAAAGCCATTTCTTAAAGATATCCATAAAAAGTGTTGTTTAAAGTTTGCCACAAGCCACCTGGGAGACACACCAAACATGTGGAAGAAGGTGCTCTGGTCAGATGAAACCAAAATTGAACTTTTTGGAAACAATGCAAAACGTTATGTTTGGCGTAAAAGCAACACAGCTCATCACCCTGAACACACCATCCCCACTGGCAAACATGGTGGTGGCAGCATCATGGTTTGGGCCTGCTTTTCTTCAGCAGGGACAGGGAAGATGGTTAAAATTGATGGGAAGATGGATGGAGCCAAATACAGGACCATTCTGGAAGAAAACCTGATGGAGTCTGCAAAAGACCTGAGACTGGGACGGAGATTTGTCTTCCAACAAGACAATGATCCAAAACATAAAGCAAAATCTACAATGGAATGGTTCAAAAATAAACATATCCAGGTGTTAGAATGGCCAAGTCAAAGTCCAGACCTGAATCCAATCGAGAATCTGTGGAAAGAACTGAAAACTGCTGTTCACAAATGCTCTCCATCCAACCTCACTGAGCTCGAGCTGTTTTGCAAGGAGGAATGGGAAAAAATGTCAGTCTCTCGATGTGCAAAACTGATAGAGACATACCCCAAGCGACTTACAGCTGTAATCGCAGCAAAAGGTGGAGCTACAAAGTATTAACTTAAGGGGGCTGAATAATTTTGCACGCCCAATTTTTCAGTTTTTGATTTGTTAAAAAAGTTTGAAATATCCAATAAATGTCGTTGCACTTCATGATTGTGTCCCACTTGTTGTTGATTCTTCACAAAAAAATACAGTTTTATATCTTTATGTTTGAAGCCTGAAATGTGGCAAAAGGTCGCAAAGTTCAAGGGGGCCGAATACTTTCGCAAGGCACTGTATCTATATATATATATATATATATATGGGGGAAACATTCTATTGGTTGCTAGAATTTTGTATAATAATTTAAAATGAAAAATGTGAAGTTTTGAATCCGGTGTTGTTTTGCGTGTCGATTCATAAACCATGTGCCATGGAATCAGTACATCCAAAATCTCTTCCCAACTATTTGACCATTTATTTAAATCAGCTGTCAATATTTTGGTCCTTAAATTAAATTGTTAAATGTTTTTATTTATTTATCCTAATTTTCTTTAACCATTTATGTTCTTTAATGCCGACAGACAATTTTCTTACTTTTCCCCCCTTCCACATGCCTCTTCCATTTTAATGGCATTTGAGATTTTTAAAAAAAACATGAACATACTCCTGGCTCCGTTCGAACAACTAACTGGAGAAATAAGCTCATGGAGTGCGTCTGCAACAGACGTGATACCCTCGGTCCTGGTATTGAAACACCTTCTCAACAAAACTGCCCACACAGACCGTTGGGTTAAAACTTACAAAAGTACTCGAGGCTGTGAACAAATTCTTTGGTGGCCTTCTCTCTGAGCCTCTTTACTGTGTCTCCACCATGCTCGATGCTAGGTACAAGGACTGCTACTTCTTTAACAGGCATTCTCTCTTTACTGTGTCTCCACCATGCTCGATGCTAGGTACAAGGACTGCTACTTCGTTAACAGGCATTCTCTCTGAGCCTCTTTACTGTGTCTCCACCATGCTCGATGCTAGGTACAAGGACTGCTACTTCTTTAACAGGCATTCTCTCTTTACTGTGTCTCCACCATGCTCGATGCTAGGTACAAGGACCGCTACTTCGTTAACAGGCATTCTCTCTGAGCCTCTTTACTGTGTCTCCACCATACTCGATGCTAGGTACAAGGACCGCTACTTCTTTAACAGGCATTCTCTCTGAGCCTCTTTACTGTGTCTCCACCATGCTCGATGCTAGGTACAAGGACTGCACCTTCTTTAACAGGCATTCTCTCTGAGCCTCTTTACTGTGTCTCCACCATACTCGATGCTAGGTACAAGGACCGCTACTTCTTTAACAGGCATTCTCTCTGAGCCTCTTTACTGTGTTGCCACCATGCTCGATGCTAGGTACAAGGATCACTACTTCTTTAACAGGCATTCTCTCTTTACTGTGTCACCACCATGCTCGATGCTAGGTACAAGGACCGCTACTTCTTTAACAGGCATTCTCTCTGAGCCTCTTTACTGTGTCTCCACCATGCTCGATGCTAGGTACAAGGATCACTACTTCTTTAACAGGCATTCTCTCTTTACTGTGTCTCCACCATGCTCGATGCTAGGTACAAGGACCACTACTTCTTTAACAGGCATTCTCTCTTTACTGTGTCTCCACCATGCTCGATGCTAGGTACAAGGACAGCTACTTCTTTAACAGGCATTCTCTCTTTACTGTGTCTCCACCATGCTAGATGCTAGGTACAAGGACTGCTACTTCTTTAACAGGCATTCTCTCTTTACTGTGTCTCCACCATGCTCGATGCTAGGTACAAGGACCGCTACTTCTTTAACAGGCATTCTCTCTTTACTGTGTCTCCACCATGCTCGATGCTAGGTACAAGGACTGCTACTTCGTTAACAGGCATTCTCTCTGAGCCTCTTTACTGTGTCTCCACCATGCTCGATGCTAGGTACAAGGACTGCACCTTCTTTAACAGGCATTCTCTCTGAGCCTCTTTACTGTGTCTCCACCATGCTCGATGCTAGGTACAAGGACTGCTACTTCTTTAACAGGCATTCTCTCTGAGCCTCTTTACTGTGTCGCCACCATGCTCGATGTTAGGTACAAGGACCGCTACTTCTTTAACAGGCATTCTCTCTTTACTGTGTCTCCACCATGCTGGATGCTAGGTACAAGGACCGCTACTTCTTTAACAGGCATTCTCTCTTTACTGTGTCTCCACCATGCTCGATGCTAGGTACAAGGACCGCTACTTCTTTAACAGGCATTCTCTCTGAGCCTCTTTACTGTGTCTCCACCATGCTCAATGCTAGGTACAAGGACCACTACTTCTATAACAGGCATTCTCTCTTTACTGTGTCTCCACCATGCTCGATGCTAGGTACAAGGACCGCTACTTCTTTAACAGGCATTCTCTCTGAGCCTCTTTACTGTGTCTCCACCATGCTCGATGCTAGGTACAAGGACTGCTACTTCTTTAACAGGCATTCTCTCTTTACTGTGTCTCCACCATGCTCGATGTTAGGTACAAGGACCGCTACTTCTTTAACAGGCATTCTCTCTTTACTGTGTCTCCACCATGCTCGATGCTAGGTACAAGGACCGCTACTTCTTTAACAGGCATTCTCTCTGAGCCTCTTTACTGTGTCACCACCATGCTCGATGCTAGGTACGAGGACCGCTACTTCTTTGACAGGCATTCTCTCTTTACTGTGTCTCCACCATGCTCGATACTAGGTACAAGGACCGCTACTTCTTTAACAGGCATTCTCTCTGAGCCTCTTTACTGTGTCTCCACCATGCTCGATGTTAGGTACAAGGACTGCTACTTCTTTAACAGGCATTCTCTCTGAGCCTCTTTACTGTGTCACCACCATGCTCGATGCTAGGTACGAGGACCGCTACTTCTTTGACAGGCATTCTCTCTTTACTGTGTCTCCACCATGCTCGATACTAGGTACAAGGACCGCTACTTCTTTAACAGGCATTCTCTCTGAGCCTCTTTACTGTGTCTCCACCATGCTCGATGCTAGGTACAAGGACAGCTCCTTCTATAACAGGCATTCTCTCTTTACTGTGTCACCACCATGCTGGATGCTAGGTACAAGGACAGCTCCTTCTTTAACAGGCATTCTCTATTTACTGTGTCACCACCATGCTCGATGCTAGGTACAAGGACTGCTACTTCTTTAACAGGCATTCTCTCTTTACTGTGTTGCCACCATGCTCGATGTTAGGTACAAGGACCGCTACTTCTTTAACAGGCATTCTCTCTGAGCCTCTTTACTGTGTTGCCACCATGCTAGATGCTAGGTACAAGGACTGCTACTTCTTTAACAGGCATTCTCTCTTTACTGTGTCTCCACCATGCTTGATGCTAGGTACAAGGACTGCTACTTCTTTAACAGGCATTCTATCTTTACTGTGTCACCACCATGCTAGATGTTAGGTACAAGGACCGCTACTTTTTAACAGGCATTCTCTCTTTACTGTGTCGCCACCATGCTCGATGCTAGGTACAAGGACTGCTACTTCTTTAACAGGCATTCTCTCTTTACTGTGTCTCCACCATGCTCGATGCTAGGTACAAGGACCTCTACTTCTTTAACAGGCATTCTCTCTTTACTGTGTCACCACCATGCTCGATGCTAGGTACAAGGACTGCTACTTCTTTAACAGGCATTCTCTCTGAGCCTCTTTACTGTGTCTCCACCACGCTAGATGCTAGGTACAAGGACTGCTACTTCTTTAACAGGCATTCTCTCTGAGCCTCTTTACTGTGTCTCCACCATGCTCGATGCTAGGTACAAGGACTGCTACTTCTTTAACAGGCATTCTCTCTGAGCCTCTTTACTGTGTCTCCACCATGCTCCATGCTAGGTACAAGGATCACTACTTCTTTAACAGGCATTCTCTCTTTACTGTGTCGCCACCATGCTCGATGCTAGGTACAAGGACCGCTACTTCTTTAACAGGCATTCTCTCTGAGCCTCTTTACTGTGTCTCCACCATGCTCGATGCTAGGTACAAGGACCGGTACCTCGATGCAGACAAGGAACAGGGTTGACGTGAAATGTTACATACACAGCTGGACAAGATGGAAACGGACACAGTGACAGTGCCCACCGAGGAAGAGAGGCCACGAATGGTGTTGTCTCAGGTGTGTTGTTTAGAATGGTGTTTCCCCAGGTGTGTTGTTTAGAATGGTGTTTCCCCAGGTGTGCTGTTTAGAA
>NC_143037.1:76812500-76830000 GCF_057628025.1 Oncorhynchus mykiss
CAGGGCTTCGTTGTTGTAGTCAATGACTACAAGTATAACCTAATGCAGGGCTTCTTTGTTGTAGTCAATGACTACAAGTATAACCTAATGCAGGGCTTCTTTGTTGTAGTCAATGACAACCAGTATAACCTAATGCAGGGCTTCTTTGTTGTAGTCAATGACTACCAGTATAACCTAATGCAGGGCTTCTTTGTTGTAGTCAATGACTACCAGTATAACCTAATGCAGGGCTTCTTTGTTATAGTCAATGACAACCAGTATAACCTAATGCAGGGCTTCTTTGTTGTAGTCAATGACTACCAGTATAACCTAATGCAGGGCTACTTTGTTGTAGTCAATGACTACCAGTATAACCTAATGCAGGGCTTCTTTGTTGTAGTCAATGACTACCAGTATAACCTAATGCAGGGCTTCTTTGTTGTAGTCAATGACTACCAGTATAACCTAATGCAGGGCTTCTTTGTTGTAGTCAATGACTACCAGTATAACCTAATGCAGGGCTTCTTTGTTGTAGTCAATGACTACCAGTATAACCTAATGCAGGGCTTCGTTGTTGTAGTCAATGACTACCAGTATAACCTAATGCAGGGCTTCTTTGTTGTAGTCAATGACTACCAGTATAACCTAATGCAGGGCTTCTTTGTTGTAGTCAATGACTACCAGTATAACCTAATGCAGGGCTACTTTGTTGTAGTCAATGACTACCAGTATAACCTAATGCAGGGCTTCTTTGTTGTAGTCAATGACTACCAGTATAACCTAATGCAGGGCTTCTTTGTTGTAGTCAATGACTACCAGTATAACCTAATGCAGGGCTTCTTTGTTGTAGTCAATGACTACCAGTATAACCTAATGCAGGGCTTCTTTGTTGTAGTCAATGACTACCAGTATAACCTAATGCAGGGCTTCGTTGTTGTAGTCAATGACTACCAGTATAACCTAATGCAGGGCTTCTTTGTTGTAGTCAATGACTACAAGTATAACCTAATTCAGGGCTTCTTTGTTGTAGTCAATGACTACCAGTATAACCTAATGCAGGGCTTCTTTGTTGTAGTCAATGACTACCAGTATAACCTAATGCAGGGCTTCTTTGTTGTAGTCAATGACTACAAGTATAACCTAATGCAGGGCTTCTTTGTTGTAGTCAATGACTACAAGTATAACCTAATGCAGGGCTTCGTTGTTGTAGTCAATGACTACCAGTATAACCTAATGCAGGGCTTCTTTGTTGTAGTCAATGACTACCAGTATAACCTAATGCAGGGCTTCTTTGTTATAGTCAATGACAACCAGTATAACCTAATGCAGGGCTTCTTTGTTGTAGTCAATGACTACCAGTATAACCTAATGCAGGGCTACTTTGTTGTAGTCAATGACTACCAGTATAACCTAATGCAGGGCTTCTTTGTTGTAGTCAATGACTACCAGTATAACCTAATGCAGGGCTTCTTTGTTGTAGTCAATGACTACCAGTATAACCTAATGCAGGGCTTCTTTGTTGTAGTCAATGACTACCAGTATAACCTAATGCAGGGCTTCTTTGTTGTAGTCAATGACTACCAGTATAACCTAATGCAGGGCTTCGTTGTTGTAGTCAATGACTACCAGTATAACCTAATGCAGGGCTTCTTTGTTGTAGTCAATGACTACCAGTATAACCTAATGCAGGGCTTCTTTGTTGTAGTCAATGACTACCAGTATAACCTAATGCAGGGCTACTTTGTTGTAGTCAATGACTACCAGTATAACCTAATGCAGGGCTTCTTTGTTGTAGTCAATGACTACCAGTATAACCTAATGCAGGGCTTCTTTGTTGTAGTCAATGACTACCAGTATAACCTAATGCAGGGCTTCTTTGTTGTAGTCAATGACTACCAGTATAACCTAATGCAGGGCTTCTTTGTTGTAGTCAATGACTACCAGTATAACCTAATGCAGGGCTTCGTTGTTGTAGTCAATGACTACCAGTATAACCTAATGCAGGGCTTCTTTGTTGTAGTCAATGACTACAAGTATAACCTAATTCAGGGCTTCTTTGTTGTAGTCAATGACTACCAGTATAACCTAATGCAGGGCTTCTTTGTTGTAGTCAATGACTACCAGTATAACCTAATGCAGGGCTTCTTTGTTGTAGTCAATGACTACCAGTATAACCTAATGCAGGGCTTCTTTGTTGTAGTCAATGACTACAAGTATAACCTAATGCAGGGCTTCTTTGTTGTAGTCAATGACTACCAGTATAACCGAATGCAGGGCTTCTTTGAGAACCTGAAGATAAACATGGCTGCTTCTATTTTGTTATTTTCATGTTTAACCTACTGCTATTCACACCGGTATAAGTGGTAACTTGTTCCTAAATCTACCCCAATCAAAAGAATAAGCAGCCAATCCAACAGTCACCCTCTGTAGCGGAAATTACAGTTGCGATACTCCTAGTGAGGGAGACCAAAATTAAGTACACTTTTCCGAGCAAGAAATTAAACTCAGCACTGTATTGCCCAACAAACAGGCGCGTCTTTCAGCGTGAACTGTCCTGGCTGGTTGCTTGTTATTAAATAATAGCCTCATAGCAATGTAACGCAACCAAAAAGAAAGTTCAAATGAGACTAAATGTAGCCAACTGATGTTTGTTGTGTGCTTATTAAAGTGACCGTGTCAAGATACAGTCAGGAAAGAGTTGGAGTGAGGTGCCAGACACACAGACAACACAGAAACTTATGCCTCGGGGACATGAATTACACGGTAATTAACTCACCACCGTCCAGATTCAGAAATCACCGAACTAGAACTCTGGACCGACAGCACTGTGGACGACTTCCGCGGTCGGAGGGGAGTAGGATGGAGACCCGACGGAGAGAGGAGGTTTCCCTGCGATGAAAACGACCCTCCTCGCCTCTCCAGAAATAACTCCGTGGTCCCATCATTGAACGAGTCCGAAGGCAGAACGAGGATGGGCGGGACAGTGATCACCCCGAGTCTCGGTACGGGGCTAACGTTCCCAACTGCCCCACAGCTCACAGACGTCGGTAGGTTACCGAAGTTCCCATAGCTACTACTAGATGCCGTTGACATCCCGGCCACTGTCGTTCCGATATCATCTCCCGGGAACTCGCCGTGTCGATGATGGGGGTCTCGGTTTCCATGGTCTAACGGTTGAACCGGCTGTCCGTCTAGAGAAATGTTACTAAGGAATAAAAGAGCTGCTTGTCTCCTCCGAGAATCTCTACTTTTCCTCCGGTGTTGTTTATGCGGGTTGGTAGTGTTAGTGAACGTAGTGCAGGCGGTAGCCGCCATTCTCCGGTAGAAGTCAACTGTCAGGACGTTCCACCGCGCCAGGACGACTCCTTCACGCCCACTAGGGTTTCCATTGGACAACAGCGAATGATATATATATATAAAAAGTATTGCACAAGGTGAAAGCTGATTGGTCTTTCTTGCTTTTGTTAGGAAACAGAGCGCAACCGGTCAAAACATTTTGAGACAATTTGAGAAAATGAATAGGTTTTTAAAATGAACGCGAATTATGCACTGCAGCTCGGTAGACAATAGGCTTTTACATTTGACAATACAAGCTCTTTTCTCAATAATCCTAAAATAATTTGGTGATATCTGTGACAGACACGAGGCAACATCATTATAGGATAATAAAGTGGAGCGATAATTTATCCTCACACACACCACACACACACACACACACACATACACACCACACACACACACACACACACACACACACACACACACACACCACACATACACACATACACAGGCGCACACACACACACATACACATACACACATACACAGGCGCACACACATACACACACACACACACACACACACCACACACACATACACATACACACATACACAGGCGCACACACATACACACACACACACATACAGGCACACGGGCACACACACACACACAGGAACACACACACACAGGCACATGTAACGGATGTGAAACGGCTAGCTTAGTTAGCGTGGGCGCTAAATAGCGTTTCAATCAGTGACGTCACTTGCTCTGAGACCTTGAAGTAGTAGTTCCCCTTGCTCTGCAAGGGCCGCGGCTTTTGTGGAGCGATGGGTAACGATGCTTCGAGGGTGACTGTTGATGTGTGCAGAAGGTCCCTAGTTCGCGCCCGGGTATGGGCGAGGGGACGGTCTAAAATTATACTGTTACACACACACACACACACACACAGGCACACAAACAGACGCACACACACACACAGACACACACTCACACAGGCACACACACACACACACAGGCACACACATCCCTAATACACCATTTTACACAAAATACGAAAACATTCTTTATTGTAAAAACGTAATATGAACTTGTATTGAAACCAATCATCAGAAACATGGTGAGAAAACATCCAAACCACCAACATCAGTTGGTCTCTCTGTGTCCACATTGAACACAGAGCCCAGCCTGCACTGTCTCCGGACCAATTACATGACACCAGGCAGGGAGACGTGGTAGGCACAGGCAACCCTTGATGATCATAGGCTGTGCAGTCACACAGACAGGAACACACACACACACACACACACACACACACACACTGGCAGTGGCTGCAGCCAGGGGACAGAAACTAGGGATTCTAGGAAGGTCAGCAGTGCCACCAGGGAATCTTTGTGTGTGTGGTGTGTGTATGTGTTTTATGTGTGTGTGTGTGTGTGTGTGTCATGCAGTTTGCTGCTTCAGATTAATGTGCAGCAGAGATCATCATCCCTCTTTACGGCTCCTTCAAAACTGGCACCCTATTCCCCCATAGGGCCCTGGTCTAAAGTAGTGCACTTCCCCCATAGGGCCCTGGTCTAAAGTAGTGCACTTCCCCCATAGGGTCCTGGTCTAAAGTAGTGCTCTTCCCCCATAGGGCCTTGGTCTAAAGTAGTGCACTACCCCCATAGGGCCCTGGTCTAAAGTAGTGCACTTCCCCCATAGGGCCCTGGTCTAAAGTAGTGCACTACCCCCATAGGCCCCTTGTCTAAAGTAGTGCACTTCCCCCATAGGGCCCTGGTCTAAAGTAGTGCACTACCCCCATAGGGCCCTGGTCTAAAGTAGTGCACTTCCCCCATAGGGCTCTGGTCTAAAGTAGTGCACTACCCCCATAGCGCCCTGTTCTAAAGTAGTGCACTATTTACAGGAGGAGGACTATCACTGCTCTCTCCCTCTCGCACTCCCTACCTTCCTTCCTCTTCATCTAACCCCTCCCTCCCTTCCTCCCTCCCTGTCTCTCCCTCCCTCCCTATCTCTCCCTCCCTCCCTCCCTCCCTCCCTGTCTCTCCCTCCCTCCCTTCGTCCCTGTCTCTCCATCTCACCCTCCCTCCCTTCCTCTCTCCACCTACCCTCTTCCTCTCTCCCTTGTTATTCATTAATGCTAGGCGTGTTGCCTAAACCAGGATGCAAATAGCATGTAAATGAGTTGGATCCAAAGACATTCTTGATGAAAAGTGCTGTGTCCCAAATGGAACCCTATTCCCTACATCGTGCACTACTTTAGACCAGGACCCATAGGGGTAGTGCACTACTTTAGACCAGGACCCATAGGGGTAGTGCACTACTTTAGACCAGGACCCATAGGGGTAGTGCACTACTTTAGACCAGGACCCATAGGGGTAGTGCACTACTTTAGACCAGGGCCCATAGGGGTAGTGCACTACTTTAGACCAGGGCCCATAGGGGTAGTGCACTACTTTAGACCAAGGCCCATAGGGGTAGTGCTCTACTTTAGACCAGGGCCCATAGGGGTAGTGCACTACTTTAGACCAGGACCCTATGGGGGTAGTGCACTACTTTAGACCAGGGCCCATAGGGGTAGTGCACTACTTTAGACCAGGGCCCATGGGGGTCATGCACTACTTTAGACCAGGACCCATAGGGGTCGTGCACTACTTTAGACCAGGGCCTATAGGACTCTGTAGTAGTGCACTACTTTAGACCAGGACCCATAGGAGTAGTGCACTACTTTAGACCAGGGCCCATAGGGGTAGTGCACTACTTTAGACCAGGGCCCATAGGGGTAGTGCACTACTTTAGACCAGGACCCATAGGGGCAGTGCACTACTTTAGACCAGGGCCCATAGGGGTAGTGCACTACTTTAGACCAGGACCCCATAGGGGTAGTGCACTACTTTAGACCAGGGCCCATAGGGGTAGTGCACTACTTTAGACCAGGACCCATAGGGGCAGTGCACTACTTTAGACCAGGTCCCATAGGGGTAGTGCACTACTTTAGGCCAGGACCCATAGGGGTAGTGCACTACTTTAGACCAGGGCCCATAGGGGTAGTGCACTACTTTAGACCAGGACCCATAGGGGTAGTGCACTACTTTAGACCAGGACACCATAGGGGCAGTGCACTACTTTAGACCAGGTCCCATAGGGGTAGTGCACTACTTTAGGCCAGGACCCATAGGGGTAGTGCACTACTTTAGACCAGGGCCCATAGGGGTAGTGCACTACTTTAGACCAGGGCCCATAGGGGCAGTGCACTACTTTAAACCAGGGCCCATAGGGGTAGTGCACTACTTTAGACCAGGACCCAAAGGGGTCGTGCACTACTTTAGACCAGGACCCATAGGGGTGGTGCACTACTTTAGACCAGGACCCATAGGGGTAGTGCACTACTTTAGACCAGGGCCCATAGGGGTAGTGCACTACTTTAGACCAGAGCCCATAGGGGTAGTGGACTACTTTAGACCAGGGCCCATAGGGGTAGTGCACTACTCTAGACCAGGGCCCATAGGGGGTAGTGCACTACTTTAGACCAGGGCCCATAAGGGTAGTGCACTACTTTAGACCAGGACCCATAGGGGTGGTGCACTACTTTAGACCAGGACCCATAGGGGTAGTGCACTACTTTAGACCAGGACCAATAGGACTCTGTGGTAGTGCACTACTTTAGACCAGGACCAATAGGACTCTGTAGTAGTGCACTACTTTAGACCAGGGCTTATAGGACTCTGTAGTAGTGCACTACTTTAGACCAGGACCAATAGGACTCTGTAGTAGTGCACTACTTTAGACCAGGTCCAATAGGACTCTGTAGTAGTGCACTACTTTAGACCAGGACCAATAGAACTCTGTAGTAGTGCACTACACACAACAGAACCAGGCAGTGAGTCTCTACCGTCTCAGAACAAATGGCCTCCCAGTCCCTACATAGTGCCCCTCTTTTGACCAGAGCCCTATGGCCTCCCATTCCCTACATAGTGCCCTTCTTTTGATCAGAGCCCTATGGCCCCCCATTCCCTACATAGTGCCCCTCTTTTTACCAGAGCCCTATGGCCCCCCATTCCCTACATAGTGCCCTTCTTTTGATCAGAGCCCTATGGCCTCCCATTCCCTACATAGTGCCCCTCTTTTTATCAGAGCCCTATGGACCCCCATTCCCTACATAGTGCCCTTCTTTTGACCGGAGCCACTCATTTGGTGACTCACTACATCCTCAATGAGAGTTAAGTTACTGATATGGAATCTAAAAGATGGCCACTCAGTCTCATGACTCAGGTGCCACCTACTGCCATCGTGTGGCTGTCTCTGTGGCTGACTGTGGCTGACTCTGTGGCTGACTCTGTGGCTGACCCTGTGGCTGACTCTGTCCCTGTGGCTGACTCTGTGGCTGACTCTGTGGCTGTCCCTGTGGCTGTCTCTGTGGCTGACTCTGTGGCTGACTCTGTGGCTGACTCTGTGGCTGTCTCTGTGGCTGACTCTGTCCCTGTGGCTTGTTTCTGTGGCTGACCTTGTGGCTGACTCTGTGGCTGACTCTTTGGCTGACTCTGTGGCTGACCCTGTGGCTGTCTCTGTGGCTGACCCTGTGGCTGACTCTGTGGCTGACTGTGGCTGACCCTGTGGCTGACTCTGGCTGTCCCTGTGGCTGTCCCTGTGGCTGTCCCTGTGGCTGACTCTGTGGCTGACTCCGTGGCTGTCCCTGTGGCTGTCCCTGTGGCTGACCCTGTGGCTGACTCTGTGGCTGTCCCTGTGGCTGTCCCTGTGGCTGTCCCTGTGGCTGACTCTGTGGCTGTCCCTGTGGCTGACTCTGTGGCTGACTCTGTGGCTGACTCTGCGGCTGACTCTGCGGCTGACTCTGTGGCTGACTCTGCGGCTGACTCTGTGGCTGTCCCTGTGGCTGACTGTGGCTGACTCTGTGGCTGACTCTGTGGCTGACCCTGTCCCTGTGGCTGACTCTGTGGCTGACTCTGTGGCTGTCCCTGTGGCTGACTCTGTCCCGGTGGCTGTCCCTGTGGCTGACTCTGTGGCTGTCCCTGTGGCTGACTCTGTGGCTGTCTCTGTGGCTGACTCTGTTCCTGTGGCTGTTTCTGTGGCTGACCTTGTGGCTGACTCTGTGGCTGACTCTTTGGCTGACTCTGTGGCTGATTCTGTGGCTGTCCCTGTGGCTGACTCTGTGGCTGTCCCTGTGGCTGACTCTGTCCCGGTGGCTGTCCCTGTGGCTGACTCTGTGGCTGTCCCTGTGGCTGACTCTGTGGCTGTCTCTGTGGCTGACTCTGTCCCTGTGGCTGTTTCTGTGGCTGACCTTGTGGCTGACTCTGTGGCTGACTCTTTGGCTGACTCTGTGGCTGACTCTGTGGCTGTCTCTGTGGCTGACCCTGTGGCTGACTATGTGGCTGACTGTGGCTGACCCTGTGGCTGACTCTGTGGCTGACTCTGTGGCTGACTCTGTGGCTGTCCCTGTGGCTGTCCCTGTGGCTGACTCTGTGGCTGACTGTGGCTGACCCTGTCCCTGTGGCTGACTCGGTCCCTGTGGCTGTCCCTGTGGCTGTACCTGTGGCTGTCCCTGTGGCTGTCCCTGTGGCTGACTCTGTGGCTGTCCCTGTGGCTGTCCCTGTGGCTGACTCTGTCCCTGTGGCTGTCCCTGTGGCTTACTCTGTCCCTGTGGCTGTCCATGTGGCTGACTCTGTCCCTGTGGCTGTCCCTGTGGCTGACTCTGCCCCTGTGGCTGTCCCTGTGGCTGTCCCTGTGGCTGACTCTGTGGCTGTCCCTGTGGCTGTCCCTGTGGCTGTCCCTGTGGCTGACTCTGTCCCTGTGGCTGTTTCTGTCCCTGTGGCTGTCCCTGTGGCTGACTCTGTCCCTGTGGCTGTCCCTGTGGCAGACTCTGTCCCTGTGGCTGTCCCAGTGGCTGACTCTGTCCCTGTGGCTGACTCTGTGGCTGTCCCTGTGGCTGACTCTGTCCCCGTGGCTGTCCCTGTGGCTGACTCTGTCCCTGTGGCTGTCCCTGTGGCTGTCCCTGTGCTAATCTCAGTCTCTTGTGTGGTGTGTGTTTGCATGAGTGTGTTGGTCATGATGTTGTGAACAAACATATGGCAAAAATACTACATTTCTGTTCCACCACTCCTTCACAAATAATAATCCTCCTCCTCTATATCTCCCTGACACCCCCCCTGCTCTCCCTGCCACTCCCCCTGCTCTCCCTGCCACCCCCCATGTTCATGTTGAAATCCCAGGGCCTCGATGTCGTGTGTGATGTCACTGATCCTGCGGTTGAAGTCCTGCGAGCCCGAGGGGAGTGACCTGCTGTCGTAACCCCTCACGACCGTTGCCGCAGTACTGCTCATGCTCCGTTTGATCCGGCCGAAGCTGTCCGTCAGAATGCCCCCCTCCCGGATCCCGATTCCTTCTAGGAAGCTCTCGAAAACGCCCACGTCCTTGTCTGGGATGAAGGGACGCATGCCTGCAGGGAAGTGACAGAGAGGAAGACACAGTCAGACTTAGTGCCTGGGGAACCGAGACGGGAACAGTCAGTCCTAAGGAACAGACGGGGAGACAGTCATTCCTGGGAAGGACACATGGGAACACTCAGTCCTAGGGAACAGACAGAGGAAAACACTCAGTCCTAGGGAACCGGGACGGGAACAGTCATTCCTAAGGAACCTTCCCTCTTTCTTCTTCCCTTCCCTCTTTCTTCTTCCCTTCCCTCTATATTCTTCCCTTCCCTCTTTCTTCTTCCCTTCTCTCTTTCTTCTTCCCTTCTCTCTTTCTTCATTGTCTCTGTTTGCTCATGGTTCAGAATTACAGGAAGTAAGACAGGAAGTAAGTGTAAACGTGGTGTGACATGATGTTTAGCTGTTTCCATCAGACACCACTGCTTTCATATGAATCTGTTTTCCAGTCACATCCGTATAAAAGACTGGCTTGACAATCAACCGCAGGGGTTAGCAAACAGTACACAAACTCTCTCTTTTTCATCTCTCTCTCTCTCTCGCTCTCTCTCTTTCTTTTCATCTCTCTCTCTCTCTCTGTCTCTCTCTCTTTTCATCTCTCTCTCTCTCTTTTCATCTCTCTCTCTCTCTTTTAATTTCCCTCTCTCTCTTTTCATCTCCCTCTCTCTCTTTTCATCTCTCTCTCTCTTAATTTCCCTCTCTCTCTTTATCTCTCTCTCTCTCTCTTTTCATCTCGCTCTCTTTTCATTTCCCTCTCTCTCTTTTCATCTCTCTCTCTCTCTTTTCATCTCTCTCACTTTTCATTTCCCTCTCTCTCTTTTCATCTCTCTCTCTTTTCATCTCTCTCTCTCTCTTTTAATTTCCCTCTCTCTCTTTTCATCTCCCTCTCTCTCTTTTCATCTCCCTCTCTCTCTTTTCATCTCGCTCTCTTTTCATTTCCCTCTCTCTCTTTTCATCTCTCTCTCTCTCTTTTCATCTCTCTCTCTCTCTTTTCATCTCTCTCTCTTTTCATTTCCGTCTCTCTCTTTTCATCTCTCTCTCTTCATCTCTCTCTCTCTCTCTCGTTGTATTCTCCCTGTTTATTTCTCTCATCAATACATTCCCACACAACAGAAAAGCCTGTGTGCTGTGATAATGCATTACTTACTCTGTAACCTGTTAGTTCATATGCCTCGACATCGTGATATATAGACCTAAAGGCCGAGACAATAAGAAGACACAGTGGCAGAATAAATTCAACCACACCTTTGTTTCATCACAAAACCGTAGAGCAACCTCTGTCCAGTGAAGTCCACAAATTATTATTGTATGTAACAAACAGTTACATGACCTATAGCATGGCTAAGCAACTTAATGTTTTCTGACATTTTCAAACTACTATTTAGTTCAATTTGATGTAGCTGTCCATGGTTCTGATTCCTCTGTTAGGTATTAGAATCCCCATTAGCTGTTCCAAATGCCCGGGGTCCACACAGAACATGAAACATGATACAGAATGACATAATACAGAACATTAATAGACGATAACAACTATAAGGACAGAACTATATACATTTTTTAAAAACGGCTCAAGTAGCCTACATATCACTACATACACACAAACTATCAAGTAGCCTACATATCACTACATACACACAAACTATTTAGGTGAAATAGAGGAGAGGCGTTGTGCCGCGAGGTGTTGCTTTGTCTGTTTTTTGAAACCAGGTTTGCTGTTTATTTGGTCTCTATATAACACTGTACGCTTTCTTGAATGTGTTCTGGATTTGGGGGCTGTGAAAAGACCCCTGGTGGCATGTCTGGTGGGGTACGTGTGTGTGTGTCAGAACTGTGTGTAAGTTGACTATACAATTTGGGATTTACAACACATTAATGTTTCTTATAAAAAGAAGAAGTGATGCAGTCAGTCTCTCATCAACTCTTAGCCAAGAGAGACTGGCATGTATAGTATTTATATCAGTCCTCTGATTATAATGAAGAGCAAGACGTTCCGCTCTGTTCTGTTCCAGCTGCAGCTTAACTAGGTGTTTCCTTGCAGCACTGGACCACACGACTGGACAATAATCAAGATTAGACAAAACTAGAGCCTGAAGAACTTGCTTTGTAGAGTGTGGTGTCAAAAACCAGAGCATCTCTTTAATACGAACAGACCTCTCCCCATCTTTACAACCATTGAATCTATATGTTTTGACCATGACAGTTTACAATCTAAGGTAACGCCAAGTCATTTAGTCTCCTCAACTTCAAGGTCCATGCTTACCCTCTGGCAAGGCTAGCTACACGACGCCCCTTGATGATGTCATTTCCTCTTCTGCCTAATGGCTACAGTGCCTTCAGAGCCTTCATGACTATCTCTTCTCTGTAACCCCACACATACAATTATCTGTGAAGGTCCCTCAGTCAAACAGATTCAACCACAAAGATCAGGGAGGGGATCCTCGCAAAGAAGGGCACATATTGGTAGAATGGTCCAAATGAGCACGGTGAAGTTATTAATTACACTTTGGATGGTGTATCAATACACCCAGTCACTACAAAGATACACGTGTCCTTCCTAACTCAGGCCAATGGGGACTTTAAAACAGTTAGAGTTTAATGGCTGTGGTAGGAGAAAACTGAGGATGGATCAACAACACTGTAGTTACTCCACAATACTAACCTAAATGACAGAGTGAAAAGAAGGAAGTCTGTACAGAATCAAAATATCCCAAAACATGCATCCTGTTTGCAACAAGGCACTAAAGTAAAACTGCCAAAAATGTGACAAAGCAATTCACTTTTTCTTGATTACAAAGTGTTATGTTAGGGTCAAATCCAATACAACACATTACTGAGTACCACTCTCCATATTTTCAAGCATAGTGGTGGCTGCATCATGTTATGGGTATGCTTGTAATCGTTAAGGACTGGGGAGTTTTTCAGGATAAAAAAATAAATGAAGAGCACAAGCAAAATCCTAGAGGAAAACCTGGTTCAGTCTGCCTTCCACCAGACACTGGGAGATGGATTCACCTTTCAGCAGGACAACAACCTCCCTACAACTAGCCTTATAAACAGGGTTAGGAAATGGAACATTTTGGGAACCCGGTTCACCTGGTATCCCACCATTTGGTTTAGAAATGAATGTATATAACATTGCATTGTTAAAAGACCAGTTCTGTGACATTGGTAAAGCAATGTGACGTACTAACTTGAGGTCTCACTACACCTTTATGTGTGTGTGTGTGTGTGTGTGTGTGTGTGTTTCTTGCATGTTATCCTACCCAGTAGCAGGAACTTCCTGTTATCTCCATACAGCTGTAGCAGGTCAGAACAGAACACGGCTATGGGACATCCCAACCTGTACTCTCTCAACAGCAGGGCAAACTGCTGGAGCTCCTGGGGACTCAGCTTACTCCTTAGCTGCATGGTACCGGGGGAAGAGAAGGCGACAAACACAGTTTACAGGGGGACATTACAGGGGGACATTACAGGGGGAGAGAGAAGGGGACATTACAGGGGGAGAGAGAAGGGGACATTACAGGGGGAAGAGAGAAGGGGACATTACAGGGGGAGAGAGAAGGGGACATTACAGGGTCGAGAGAAGGGGACATTACAGGGGGAGAGAGAAGGGGACATTACAGGGGGAGAGAGAAGGGGACATTACAGGGGGAAGAGAGAAGGGGACATTACAGGGGGAGAGAGAAGGGGACATTACAGGGGGAGAGAGAAGGGGACATTACAGGGGGAAGAGAGAAGGGGACATTACAGGGGGAGAGAGAAGGGGACATTACAGGGGGACAAAAACGATTGATCGATTGATTAATGGATAGATTTATCGATTGATTAACCGATAGATTTATTGATTGAACTCTCTCTGTGGCCCCAGGTCCTGTCAATAGTATAATGTCATGTGCTAATTGTAATTCAGTGGTCCTACCTGTTGTGGTCATGTGTCTGTCTTTATTGTGATCATGTACTCCTGCCCTGGTTGCTGCCCCCCCCCCCCCCCCCCCCCCCCCCCCGGTTGCTGTCGTCGTCGTCGTCCCCCTGGTTGCTGCCCCCCCCCCCCCGGTTGCTGTCGTCGTCGTCCCCCTGGTTGCTGCCCCCCCCCCCCCCCCCCCGGTTGCTGTTGTCGTCGTCGTCTCCCTGGTTGCTGTCCCCCCCCCCCTGGTTGCTGTCCCCCCCTTGGTTGCTGTCCCCCCCCCCCCCCTGGTTGCTGTCGTCATCGTCGTCCCCCTGGTTGCTGTCCCCCCCCCTGGTTGCTGTCGTCGTCGTCGTCCCCCTGGTTGCTGTCCCCCCCCCCCGGTTGCTGTCGTCGTCGTCGTCCCCCTGGTTGCTGTCCCCCCCCCCCCGGTTGCTGTCGTCGTCGTCGTCCCCCTGGTTGCTGTCCCCCCCCCCCCCGGTTGCTGTCGTCATCGTCGTCCCCCTGGTTGCTGTCCCCCCCCCCCCCCCCCGGTTGCTGTCGTCATCGTCGTCCCCCTGGTTGCTGTCCCCCCCCCCTGGTTGCTGTCGTCGTCGTCGTCGTCCCCCTGGTTGCTGTCCCCCCCCCCCCCGGTTGCTGTCGTCGTCGTCGTCCCCCTGGTTGCTGTCCCCCCCCCCCCGGTTGCTGTCGTCGTCGTCGTCCCCCTGGTTGCTGTCCCCCCCCCCCCCCGGTTGCTGTCGTCATCGTCGTCCCCCTGGTTGCTGCCCCCCCCCCCCCCGGTTGCTGTCGTCATCGTCGTCCCCCTGGTTGCTGTCCCCCCCCCCTGGTAGCTGTCGTCGTCGTCGTCCCCCTGGTTGCTGTCCACCCCCCCCCCGGTTGCTGTCGTCGTCGTCGTCCCCCTGGTTGCTGTCCCCCCCCCCCTGGTTGCTGTCCCCCCCCCCTGGTTGCTGTCGTCGTCGTCGTCCCCCTGGTTGCTGTCCCCCCCCCCCCCCCTGGTTGCTGTCGTCATCGTCGTCCCCCTGGTTGCTGTCCCCCCCCCCCCCCCCCCCGGTTGCTGTCGTCATCGTCGTCCCCCTGGTTGCTGTCCCCCCCCCCCCCCCGGTTGCTGTCGTCATCGTCGTCCCCCTGGTTGCTGTCCCCCCCCCCTGGTTGCTGTCGTCGTCGTCGTCCCCCTGGTTGCTGTCCCCCCCCCCTGGTTGCTGTCGTCATCGTCGTCCCCCTGGTTGCTGTCCCCCCCCCCCTGGTTGCTGTCGTCGTCGTCGTCCCCCTGGTTGCTGTCCCCCCCCCTGGTTGCTGTCGTCATCGTCGTCCCCCTGGTTGCTGTCGTCGTCGTCGTCCCCCTGGTTGCTGTCGTCATCGTCGTCCCCCTGGTTGCTGTCGTCGTCGTCGTCCCCCTGGTTGCTGTCGTCGTCGTCGTCCCCCTGGTTGCTGTGATCTTTTGCATTTTGAATTTTTATTTTACGTTTATTTATTTAGGCAAGTCAGTTAAGAACAAATTCTTGTTTACAATGATGGCCTAGGAACAGTGGGTTAACTGGCTTGTCCCGGCCAAACCCTCCCCTAACGACACTAGGCCAATTGCTGGCCGCCCTAGCTTTACTGTGGTCATGAATCCTCACTGTAATCTTTACTGTGGTCATGACTCCTCACGGTGATCTTTACTGTGGTCATGAACCATCACTGTGATCTTTACTGTGGTCATGACTCCTCACGGTGATCTGTACTGTGGTCATGAATAATCACGGTGATCTTTACTGTGGTCATGACTCCTCACGGCGATCTTTACTGTGGTCATGACTCCTCGCGGTGATCTTTACTGTGGTCATGACCCCCTACTGTGGTCATGACTCCACACGGTGATCTTTACTGTGGTCATGACTCATCACTGTGATCTTTACAGTGGTCATGAACCATCACTGTGATCTTTACTGTGGTCATGGCTCCTCACTGTGGTCTTTACTGTGGTCATGACTCATCACTGTGATCTTTACCGTGGTCATAAATCATCACTGTAATCTTTACTGTGGTCATGACCCCCTACTGTGGTAATGACTCCTCACGGTGACCTTTACTGTGGTGATGACTCATCACTGCGATCTTTACTGTGGGCATGACTCCCTACTGTGGCCATGACTCCACTCAGCGATCTTTATTGTGGTCATGACTCAACACTGTGATCTTTACTGTGGTCATGACTCCACACCGTGATCTTGACTGTGGTCATGACCCCCTTCTGTGGTCAGGACTCCACACCGTTATCTTTACTGTGGTCATGACCCCCTACTGTGGTCATGACGCCACACTGTGATCTTTACTGTGGTCATGAATCATCACTGTGATCTTGACTGTGGTCATGACCCCCTTCTGTGGTCAGGACTCCACACCGTGATCTTTACTGTGGTCATGACCCCCTACTGGGGTCATGACTCCACACTGTGATCTTTACTGTGGTCATTAATCATCACTGTGATCTTGACTGTGGTCATGACCCCCTTCTGTGGTCAGGACTCCACACCGTGATCTTTACTGTGGTCATGACCCCCTACTGTGGTCATGACTCCACACTGTGATCTTTACTGTGGTCATTAATCATCACTGTGATCTTGACTGTGGTCATGACCCCCTTCTGTGGTCAGGACTCCACACCGTGATCTTTACTGTGGTCATGACCCCCTACTGTGGCCATGACTCCACTCTTTGATCTTTATTGTGGTCACGACTCATCACTTTGATCTTTACTGTGGTCATGAACCATCGCTGTGATCTTTACTGTGGTCATGACTCCACACTGTGATCTTAACTGTGGTCATGAATTCTCACTGTAATCTTGACTGTGGTCATGACTCATCACTGTGATCTTTACGGTGGTCATGACTCCTCACTGTGATCTTTACTGTGGTCATGAATCATCACTGTGATCTTTACAGTGACCATGACACCCTACTGTGGTCATGACGCCTCAATGGGATCTTTACTGTGGTCATGACACCCTACTTTGGTCATGGCTCCACACAGTGATCTTTACTGTGGTCATGACCCCCTACTGTGGTCATGACTCCACTCTGTGATCTTTACTGTGGTCATGACCACCTACTGTGGTCATGACTCCACTCTGTGATCTTTACTGTGGGCATGACTCCACTCTGTGATCTTTACTGTGGTCATGACTCAACTCTGTGATCTTTGCTGTGGTCATGACTCCACACAGTGATCTTTACTGTGGTCATGACTCCACACCGTGATCTTTACTGTGGCCATGACTCCGCTCTGTGATCTTTATGGTGGTCATGACTCCTCACTGTGATATTTACTGTGGTCATGACTCCTGACTGTGATCTTTACTGTGGTCATGCCACCAGGTGTGATCGTGTGCCCACTGGAGCCACTTCTTCATGTTTTTAGCTGGTAGGAGTGGAACCAGGTGTGATGGCATGCCCACTGGAGTCTCTTCTTCTTGTTTGTAGCTGGTAGGAGTAGAACCAGGTGTGGTCATCTGCTGACAAGGACAGACGAGTTGTGCATTGCAAGATGTCGTTCTGCACACCACTGTTGTACTGACCCGTTATTTGTCTGTTTTGAAAAGCCCTGGAGGCCAGACGTTTTTTTAAGATACTAGAGCTGGTGTGTTTGGTACCGACGATCATACCAAACTCTTAAAGTCACTCGTTTGGCCCATTCTAAACGTTCAAATCGAACAGTAACTGAATGCCTCGATGCCTGTCTGCCTGCTTCATGTAGCCAAGCCACGGCCACGTGACTCACTGTCTGTAGGAGCGAACCATTTTCCTGAACGGGGAGGGTGGTGTCCCTAAAAAAAAAACTGTCCAATGACTGATCATGTATTTAGTCTTACGGTGATCATGTACTCCTGCATGAGCTGCAGACCCTGGTCTCCTCCGT
>NC_143037.1:76832500-76875000 GCF_057628025.1 Oncorhynchus mykiss
TCTGTCTACATTGAGGCAGTGTGTCTGTCTACATTGAGGCAGTGTGTCTGTCTACATTAAGGCAGTGTGTCTGTCTACATTAAGGCAGTGTGTCTGTCTACATTGAGGCAGTGTGTCTGTCTACATTGAGGCAGTGTGTCTGTCTACATTAAGGCAGTGTGTCTGTCTACATTAAGGCAGCGTGTCTGTCTACATTAAGGCAGTGTGTTTGGCTACATTAAGGCAGTGTGTCTGTCTACATTAAGGCAGTGTGTCTGTCTACATTAAGGCAGTGTGTCTGTCTACATTAAGGCAGTGTGTCTGTCTACATTAAGGCAGTGTGTCTGGCTACATTAAGGCAGTGTGTTTGGCTACATTAAGGCAGTGTCTACATTAAGGCAGTGTGTCTGTCTACATTAAGGCAGTGTGTCTGTCTACATTAAGGCAGTGTGTCTGGCTACATTAAGGCAGTGTGTCTGTCTACATTAAGGCAGTGTGTCTGTCTACATTAAGGCAGTGTCTACATTAAGGCAGAGTCTACATTAAGGCAGTGTGTCTGGCTACATTAAGGCAGTGTGTCTGTCTACATTAAGGCAGTGTGTCTGTCTACATTAAGGCAGTGTGTCTGTCTACATTAAGGCAGTGTGTCTGTCTACATTAAGGCAGTGTGTCTGTCTACATTAAGGCAGTGTGTCTGGCTACATTAAGGCAGTGTGTTTGGCTACATTAAGGCAGTGTGTCTGTCTACATTAAGGCAGTGTGTTTGGCTACATTAAGGCAGTGTCTACATTAAGGCAGTGTGTCTGTCTACATTAAGGCAGTGTGTCTGTCTACATTAAGGCAGTGTGTTTGGCTACATTAAGGCAGTGTCTACATTAAGGCAGTGTGTCTGTCTACATTAAGGCAGTGTGTCTGGCTACATTAAGGCAGTGTGTCTGTCTACATTAAGGCAGTGTGTCTGTCTACATTAAGGCAGTGTCTACATTAAGGCAGAGTCTACATTAAGGCAGTGTGTCTGGCTACATTAAGGCAGTGTGTCTGTCTACATTAAGGCAGTGTGTCTGTCTACATTAAGGCTTGTGTACTTCTGAATGAATATCTATGTACCATTGATTATGGATGTGTTATCTAAGACTGTGTTTCTGAACTGATTACATTATTATAGACATGTTGCCCCTATTCTTGATGAAGGAAGGATGTTAATGAACTCAGTGGTTTGAAACCACAAAACGAACCAACATAGTGCTGCTAATAGCTCTGCGGTTGAAGACAACATTTTGAAAACTGTGTACCAGTTTAGAGGGTTATATTTCCCATTTCTGAACTGGGTGGTTCGAGCCCTGAATGCTGATTGGCTGACAGCCGTGGTATATCAGACCGTATACCACGGGTATGACAAAACATGTATTTTTTTCTGCTCTAATTAAGTTGGTAACCAGATTATAATAGCAATAAGGCACCTTAGCCGTGGTATATTGGCTATATACCACACCCCCTCGTGGTAAGAACAGCCCTTAGCCGTGGTCTATTGGCCATATACCACACCCCCTCGTGGTAAGAACAGCCCTTAACCGTGGTCTATTGGCCATATACCACACCTCCTCGTGGTAAGAACAGCCCTTAGCTGTGGTCTATTGGCCATATACCACACCCCCTCGGGCCTTATTGGTTAATTCTCTAACTGTCAACCATGCCTGTAGCCAGTAGCGGTCTGGTACGGTATACACACGCTATAGTCTGCTGTGTGTGTGTGTGTGTGTGTGTGTGTGTGTGTGTGTGTGTGTCAGAGGACATTGGTGGGACGAGCTACAGGAGGACCGGCTCCTTGTAATAGCCTGGATTGGGAATCAGTGGAATGTTTTCTAAACACATCAAGCACATGGAAACAACGTGTGTGTGACTCCGTTCCATCGATTCCATTACAGCCATTTACAAGGAGCCCATCCTCCTTACACTTCCTCCCACCAGCCTCCTCTGGTTGGTGTGTGTGTGTGTGTGTGTGTGTGAGACTCACTCCTCTGGAGCCAGTAGCGATCTGGCATGGTGTAGTGGAAACCAGACCTGTCTACACACTCTATAGTCTGGTGTCCATAGATAATCTGGAACATCTGACAGATCAGAGCACAGTACTCCTCCGCTGCATCCTGAAGAGAGAGACACACACACACACACACACACACACACACACACACACACACACACACACACACACACACACACACACACACACACCATCATTAGGAGGACACAGTGTATGTGTGTGTGTGTGTGTGTGGGGAGGGGGGGGGGGGGGTAAGAGAGAGAGTTTGTATTTGTGTGTCTGTGCGTTGGTGTGCATTTATGTGTGTGTGTGTGCGTGCGTGCAGTGAACAACTGTTTCATGATCATTTATTTTTATTTTTCACGTGAATACATTGATATAAAAAAAGGGGGAACATTCAATATAATTCATGAGTTGAATCAAAACCTGTGTTTAAACCCTTTCTCACGCTTGGAGACTTCACAGATTTGCCCCCCAAAAAAATAATGTGACATAAAACAAGATTGGGAGAATGTCATATGGTCAGATGAAACCAAAATATAACTTTTTGGTAAAAATTCAACTCGTCGTGTTTGGAGGACAAAGAATGCTGAGTTGCATCCAAAGAACACCATACCTACTGTGAAGCATGGGGGTGGAAACATCATGCTTTGGGGCTGTTTTTCTGCAAAGGGACGACTGATCCGTGTAAAGGAAAGAATGAATGGGGCCATGTATTGTGAGATTTTGAGTGAAAACCTCCTTCCATCAGCAAGGGCATTGAAGATGAAACGTAGCTGGGTCTTTCAGCATGACAATGATCCCAAACACACCGCCCGGGCAACGAAGGAGTGGCTTCGTAAGAAGCATTTCAAGGTCCTGGAGTGGCCTAGCCAGTCTCCAGATCTCAACCCCATAGAAAATCTTTGGAGGGAGTTGAAAGTCCGTGTTGCCCAGCAACAGCCCCAAAACATCACTGCTCTAGAGGAGAT
Organism: Oncorhynchus mykiss; assembly: GCF_057628025.1. NCBI lineage: Eukaryota > Metazoa > Chordata > Actinopteri > Salmoniformes > Salmonidae > Oncorhynchus > Oncorhynchus mykiss. Next base: position 76,835,492 of record NC_143037.1, read on the forward strand.
CTGCATGGAGGAATGGGCCAAAATACCAGTAACAGTGTGTGAAAACCTTGTGAAGACTTACAGAAAACGTTTGACCTCTGTCATTGCCAACAAAGGGTATATAGCAAAGTATTGAGATAAACTTTTGTTATTGACCAAATACTTATTTTCCACCATCATTTGCAAATAAATTCATTATAAAATCCTACAATGTGATTTTCTGGATTTTTTTTCTTCTCATTTTGTCTGTCATAGTTGAAGTATACCTATGATGAAAATTACAGTCCTCTCTCATCTTTTTAAGTGGGAGAACTTGCACAATTGGTGGCTGACTAAATACTTTTTTGCCCCACTGTATCAGTTGAATTACATCCTGAACTTGATCCTGTTAAATACAGTGGGGCAAAAAAGCAACACTGTCAAAATTCCACCAAACCTTTCAGAGGTGGAACTCTCACCATGTCACCACCTCTGGGCAGTAGGGGCTAAGGGTTGTTTCTGGACAGACCACGGGTATTGTGGTAGCTCAGTCAGTCAGTCAGTCAGTCTGGTAAAGTCTAAAAATGTTAAAGGGCCAAAGAAGTTAAAAACATAATTTCCCCCCCATTTTTATGTCTGTATGTAACATATTGTGTTCTATAACCTGGAAAATAAATACATGTGACTTTGGATGACATCATAATGTCATAATGTCTGGATGCCATCATAATGTCTGGCTGACATCATAATGTCTGGATGACATCATAATGTGTGGATGACATCATAATGTCTGGATGACATCATAATGTCTGGATGACATCATAATGTCTGGATGACATCATAATGTGTGGATGACATCATAATGTCTGGATGACATCATAATGTGTGGATGACATCATAATGTGTGGATGACATCATAATGTCATAATGTCTGGATGACATCATAATGATGTTTGTTTCCAACACCAGGGATGTTTTCCTGAATAAGTTAGATCTGCTGTGTGTTTTGTTTCCTTGCCATGATATGAACGAGTATCGCGATACTGGTTTGGTTGAAAAAGCACTCTGAAATTGTGAAAATGAAGATAATGCTATTTTTGTCTAAGAGCTGTTTGGAAAAAAAAATGACTGGAATTTCAGCCTGTTCGGGTGGGATAGATCTTTTGTCCCACATCATGACACCACAATCTGATCTGATTATAATAAACCAATGACTGTTCATCTGGGTAAGGGGGTAGGCTCTAGACTATCCTATCAGCCAATCAGGGCTGTGTATGTAAATATATTAAAATGTGTTTCCTAACACACACACACACACAATCAGACTGAGCATTTCAAGGGCCAAAGGAGGCACAGGGAAATACATGATAAAACATATATTTGAGTTATTTTCGTTAAATAAACTGTGATTTATTAGACATACAGTGATGATTTAAAAATAATATGACAAAGATAATAACATAGTGGCGTTAATAGCTGTCAAATAGTTGCTTCCTCTGTCCTGGGAATCTCTTGATTCGTCGCATCCTCTCTCCTGGTATCCATCTCAAAAACCCATTGGATGAGAAGGTCGTGGTCCTTATCCCTCTCACCTTCTTAGCCAATGGGTTTTGAGAAGGAGGCAAGGACAGATTCTCCCATTGTTTCCCCCATTCCTCACCTCCCTCTCAAAGCCCATTGGGGGGGGAGAGGAGGGAAGGCTCCTCCCTTCAGGCTACGATGGACTTTCAAGGAGAGAAAAGGAGTGGAGGAAACAAGGACAGAGGAAGCAACAATTTGACGGCTAGTTTTCAGACACACACACACACACACACACACACACACACACACACAATGCATTGCATAATCAGTAGCATTACATCACAGTGAGAGGTCAGCCACAGTAGAGCTGTGGGATTGGATTTCACTATGGGGGTTTAGATATCAGAATCAGCATGGACGAGACAGAGAAGGACGTGTGTGTGTGTCTCTGTGTGTGTGTGTGTGTGTGTGTGTGTGTGTGTGTGTTTGCCTGTCTGTCTGTGTGTGTGTGTGTGTGTGTGTGTGTGTGTGTGTGTGTGTGTGTGTGTGTGTGTGTGTGTGTGTGTGTGTGTGTGTGTGTGTGTGTGTGTTTGCCTGTCTGTCTGTGTGTGTGTGTGTGTGTGTGTGTGTGTGTGTGTGTGTCTCTTTTAATAAAAATAGATAATACATCTATTAATAGTTCTTCTTTGAGCGGAGGATTTATTATTGTAGAGTGAGGGACTGACATTAAATACCTACGTCCCAAATGGTGCCCTATTCCCTTTATAGTGTACACTACTTTGACCAGGGCCCATAGGGAATAGGGTGCACACTACTTTGACCAGGGCCCATAGGGAATGGGGTGCACACTACTTTGACCAGGGCCCTTAGGGAATAGGGTGTACACTACTTTGACCAGGGCCCATAGGGAATAGGGTGTACACTACTTTGACCAGGGCCCATAGGGAATAGGGTGCACACTACTTTGACCAGGGCCCATAGGGAATAGGGTGCACACTACTTTGACCAGGGCCCATAGGGAATAGGGTGTACACTACTTTGACCAGGGCCCATAGGGATTAGGGTGCCATTTGGGATGCACTGATTGTATAGTGAGTGATTGAGATTCAATGGGACAAAAACTATCCTAAACTGCATGTAGTATGTAGTTAGGTTAAGTTAAGTTAAACCACATGTGATGGGTTTGTATATAGTTAGGTTAAGCTAAGTTAAACCACATGAGATGGGTTTGTATGTAACTGAATGTAGTATATAGTTAGGTTAAGTTAATGTATGAATTGTGCTAGCTCTATTCTATATATTTAATGTATGAATTGTGCTAGCTCTATTTTATATAGTTAATGTATGAATTGTGCTAGCTCTATTTTATATAGTTAATGTATGAATTGTGCTAGCTCTATTTTATATAGTTAATGTATGAATTGTGCTAGCTCTATTTTATATAGTTAATGTATGAATTGTGCTAGCTCTATTCTATATATTTAATGTATGAATTGTGCTAGCTCTATTCTATATAGTTAATGTATACCAAGATGCTCTCACTGTCTCACTGTAGGTTGGGATGTTTTTGCACTTTTTCTCCAAACGTCAAATTTAAAAGTTGATCCAAATGTCAAATTCCGTTAAGGGTCAAAGGTGTCACGACTTCCGCCGAGGTCGGTCCCTCTCCTTGTTCGGGGCGGCGTTCGGTGATCGACGATCCAATTTTCATTTTCCATTGGTTTTGTCTTGTCTTCCATCACACCTGATTCCAATTCCATCAATTCCATGTTGTGTATTTAACCCTCTGTTCCCCCTCATTGTCCTTGTCCGTGATTGTTTGTTGTTGTTGTGCTGTTAGTTACCGGGTTTTGTTTGACACATTTCTTTTGTATTATTCTGTTGACGGTGGTTTTATGGTTATTAAACACGACCGTTGTCAACCAGTTTCCGCTCTCCTGCGCCTGACCTCTCTGCCGCCAGTAGCATGACATCACAAAAGGGGTAAGAGTTAAGGTTTTTGGATTGGTTTAAAACTTCAAGGTCAGGCATTCATTCCCGTAATGGTGAGGGTTAAGGGTTAAAAGAACAGGGTTTTTATAAAACAAACACAAATCTAAACGAGTGTCTACCACTGGGATTGAACAGACAACCTTTGGAACCGGAGGGATTACACCTATCCAGCACCCCATGTCCACAACACACTAGCAAAACCCATCTGGCTGCTAACACAGTAATGTCATTTATTGAGACAAGTCCTCACCCTGTTCAGGGCACGGTGTGTGTGTGAGAGAGTGAGTGAGAGAGGGAGAGAGCGAGCGAGAGAGATAGTGAGAATGAGAGAGAGACAGAGGTCTGTGTGTCTCACCCGGTTCAGGGCACGGTGTGTGTGTGTGTGTGTGTGAGAGAGAGAGGGAGAGAGCGAGAGAGATGGAGAGAGAGAATGAGAGAGAGACAGAGGTCTGTGTGTGTGTGTGTGAGAGAGTGAGTGAGAGGGGGAGAGAGAGAATGAGAGAGAGACAGGTCTGTGTGTCTCACCCGGTTCTCCACAGCCAGTATGACCAGATTACAGTAGGCATCAGGGCATGGTGTCGGCTCCAGTGGGTTATGGTTTCTCCTCTCCCAGCTTCCATAACTCTTCCCCCTCTCCCAGCTCCCTGTACAGGCCTGCCTGCGTTCCCAACTCCCTCCCTGGGGATGCTTCCTCTCCCAGCTGCCTCCAGGCTTCCCTCCAGCTCCATGCCTCTTCTCCCAGCTACCTATATAGATTACAGTTTAGTTTAGTTTTTGATTATATTGACACATACAAAATACACTTTAGCTTTTTTTTTTTTTTAAATACAGGAAACAGTGTCGCTTACATGACATAAAATAATGAGCGTGATTAAAAAGAGAAACATGAACCATTTCAAACTGCACCTCCTCCAACTCCACTGGCCCCGTGTTTTTTCTCCCAACTCCCCCCGACCGGTCTGGGTCGGTCCCAGCTCCCGCTCACTGGCCTCTTCTCCCAGCTTCCTCCTCCAGGCTTCCTGGTCTGTCTCCGCTCCCAGCTTCCTCCTACCCTGGGCTGCCTCTCTAGGCTGCCACCAGCACCTCAAATCAAATCAAACTTTTCTGTTAAGTGCATTTATAATCACGCTTTTCTGTTAAGTGCATTTATACTCACACTTTACTGTTAAGTGCATTTAAAATCACACTTTACTGTTAAAACAATAAAATGAAAAGAAGTAAAAGGAAACAAGAAGCACCTCCAGCCACTCCACCAGCTCCTCCTCCCCCTCCTGCCCCAGCACCCTGCACCAGGGCTGGGTTGGGTTGCGGCTGTGGCTGTGGCTGCTTGGAGGAGGGTTTGTGGTTCTTCCAGTCCACTCCACAGATGGTGTGTCTGCGCTCCATAGTGCCACCTGCTGGACGTGGGTCAGAGTTGCTCATGGTCTGACGACGAGCCTCGATGCCTCCTGGGTTTCTCTTCTCCAGGCTGTTACCTCCCGCCAGGACGGTATCTACCTTTAAACCTGGGGGAGGAGGAGGATGGAGGATAGAGGAGGATGGCGGAAGAGGAGGATGGAGGAGATGATGGAGGAGGTGGAAGATAGAGGAAGAGGAGGATGGAGGAAGAGGAGGATGGAGGAAGAGGAGGATGGAGGAGGTGGAGGATAGAGGAAGAGGAGGATAGAGGAGGATGGAGGAAGAGGAGGACGGAGGAAGAGGAGGATGGAGGAAGAGGAGGATGGAGGAGGTGGAGGATAGAGGAAGAGGAGGATGGAGGAAGAGGAGGATGGAGGAAGAGGAGGATGGAGGAGGAGGAGCAGGAGGAGGAAGGAGGAAGAGGAGGATGAGGAAGATGGAGGAAGAGGAGGATGGAGGAGGAGGAGCAGGAGGAGGAAGGAGGAGCAGGAGGAGGAGGAGCAAGAGGATGGAGGAAGAGGATGGAAGAGGAGGAGGATGGAGGAGGGGCAGGAGGGGGATGGAAGAGTAGGAAGAGGAGTATGGATGAGGAAGAAGAGGAGTATGGAGGAGCAGGAGGAGGATGAAGGAGGAAGATGGAGGAGGAGGAGTACGGAGGAGGAGGAAGAGGAGTGTGGAGGAGCAGGAGGAGGAGGAGGAGGATGGAGCAGGAGGAGAAGGGGGAGGAGTGTCACCAAACACACCATGTAGTATTTACAGCATAGTAAATCAAATCTGAGATCAGAGGCTAACAAACTAATAGATCCTGAATCCAGACATGGCTAATAGATGCTGAATCCAGACATGGCTAATAGATGCTGAATCCAGACATGGCTAATAGATGCTGAATCCAGACATGACTAATAGATGCTGAATCCAGACATGACTAATAGATGCTGAATCCAGACATGGCTAATAGATGCTGAATCCAGACATGGCTAATAGATGCTGAATCCAGACATGACTAATAGATGCTGAATCCAGACATGGCTAATAGATGCTGAATCCAGACATGGCTAATAGATGCTGAATCCAGACATGGCTAATAGATGCTGAATCCAGACATGACTAATAGATGCTGAATCCAGACATGGTTAATAGATGCTGAATCCAGACATGGCTAATAGATGCTGAATCCAGACATGGCTAATAGATGCTGAATCCAGACATGGCTAATAGATGCTGAATCCAGACATGACTAATAGATGCTGAATCCAGACATGGCTAATAGATGCTGAATCCAGACATGGTTAAAACCTGTCTAGGAAAGACGTTCCGCTAGCGGAACCCCTCGATAACATTCCGCTGAAAAGGCAGCGCGTGAAATTCAAAAATATTTTTTAGAAATATGTAACTTTCACACATTAACAAGTCCAATACATCAAATGAAAGATAAGCATCTTGTTAATTAATCTACACATGGTGTCCAATTTAAAAAATGCTTTACAGCGAAATCACTTATGATTATGTTAGGTCAGAGTCAAGTGACAAAAACACACACAGCTATTTTTCTAGCCAAAGAGGAGTCACAAAAAGCAGAAATATAGATCAAATGAATCACTAACCTCTGATGATCTTTATCAGATGACACTCATAGGACATCATGTTACACAATACATTTGTGTTTTGTTCGATAATGTGTATATTTATATCCAAAAATCTCAGTTTACGTTGGCGCGTTACGTGCAATAATGTTTTAATTCCAAAACATCTGGTGATTTTGCAGAAATACTCATTGATAAAAGATGCAAGTCTTATTCACCAAATTAAAGATAGACTTCTCCTTAATGCAACCGCTGTGTCAGATTTAAAAAAAAACGTAATAATCCGAGAACGGCGCTCAGAGCCCAATTCAGCCTGAGAAATATCCGCCATTTTGGCGTCAACATCAGTTAGAAAAACACTATAAATATTCACTTACCTTTGATGATCTTCATCAGAAGGCACTCCCAGGAATCCCAGTTCGACAATAAATGACTGATTTGTTCCATAAAGCCCATCATTTAGCCACTTGTTGTTAGCGTGTTCAGCCCAGTAATCCATCCTCATGAGGAGCGAGCACTTCCTCCAGACAAAAACTCAAAAAGTTCCATTACAGGTCGTAGAAACAAGTCAAATGATGTTTGCAATCAATCTTTAGGATGTTTTTTTTTTTACTTAAATCATCAATAAGATTCCAACCGGAGAATTTCATTGTCTGAAAAAAAGCCTTGGAACGAGAGCAAACTCTGTCGGGAGCGCGCGTCATGAGACCGAGGCTATCTGCCAGACCACTCACTCAAAGAGCTCCTTTATAGTAGAATCTTAAAACTAGGATCTAAAGATGGTGACATCTAGTGGAAGCCTTAGGAAGTGCAAGCACATCCATAACTATCAGGGATTTGAATAGGCACTGTTTTGAAAATCGATTTCTCACTTCCTGTTTGGATTTCCTCTCAGGTTTTTGTCTGCCATATGAGTTCTGTTATACTCACAGACATCATTCAAACAGTTTTAGAAACTTCAGAGTGTTTTCTATCCAATACCAATAATAATATGCATATATTAGCATTTGGGACAGAGTAGGAGGCAGTTCAGTTTGGGCACGCTATTCATCCAAAAGTGAAAATGCTACCCCCTGTCCCAAAAAAGTTAATATATGCTGAATCCAGACATGGATTGATCATTGAAATGTGCAGTGAGTGAGTTACTGAGCTGCCTTGCCTGTTTTGAGCACCAGGAGGTGCAGTGCGTCATCTCTCAGGTAGGAGGCAGCAGCGATCTCGTGCGTAGGGATTCTCAGCAGCAGTTTCTCGTTGTCTCGCCAGGTCAGAAGAAGACATCGGGCTGACAGGCTCAGGATACAGTCCTGCTCAACGCTGGTCTTCAGGGGAAGCACCTTCAGCTGCTGCGCAACCAAAAAACAACAGAGACACATATTACACACCAGAGATACAGACACATGCTATGTAATTACTATTTATACAACGGGTGGGTCTAATCCTGAATGCTGATTGTTTAAAAACACATTCCAGGAGGTGTCTATTCCACAAGTTACCACCGGCTAAATCTAGGATGTTAAAATGCCTATTTACTCTGTTCCATCTGACTGCGTAATCCACTGTCTCATCAGCCCAGCCAGGTAATTTATAAACTTGATCTCCACTATAAAAAGCATCTAGACATTATCTCACATTTCTTTTAGACTAACATTTGGTTTTCAACGGCAGAGATTTGTAATAACCTGTCTGTTTGTCTATATGACATTTGCATCATTGTTTCAATATTAAAATTCAATCTCTAACTATCCCATAGTAATGACGTGTCGGAAGTCGGGACACGACAGACATGTAGGCAATGTTTCTCATCCGGTCGAAATCATAATTCAGCTGGCATCATTTTTATGGAATTCAACAAAAAAAATATAAATTGAAAAAGTTACAACGAAACACAGCTAGTTTTCAGTCTTTCCAGTTTCAGTTTGAAGTGATTGTGTTACTGTGTTGTTGGCTAGCTCCTTTGAACAACAGTGTCCTGACGAGAGAGCACATTTTCTATGCCAGGTGAAATCACGCCTCGTTAGCTCATTGTTATGGATGTATCCAAGTAAATGTCACTAGAAAACAGCTTAAACGAATGTAAATACAGTTACTTTGCTGTTATTTTGACATGACCATAAGTTAGCTAGCTAGATAGCAAGGGAAAAGAACGTTGTATGGCAATGGAACATTTAGAACGAACGACTGGGTCCATTGATACAGAACAAAAAAGACTGACCGACTGGGTGTGAATAGATCGAGGCCAGTCAGTTAAACATCTATACATGCTGTGCTCCAGTATTGTTTTTCCACTGTTTTATTGGACAAACTCACCCTGGCTGTGTCCAGGAGCTGCAGCAGTTCATCTCTACTGGAAGGGTTTAGAGAGCACGACACCCAAGTCAGGTGACCCAGGAACTACGAGGACAACAAGGATCAGAGTTTAGCATCACTGTACTAGATAAAAGCAAAAAAGACAGTGATACCCACCCAGAGAGAGAGCAGGACACCCACATCAAATCACATTTTATTCATCACATGCTTCGTAACCACAGGTGTAGACTAACAGTGAAATGCTTTCTGATGGGCCCTTCCCAACAATGTAGAGAGAAACAACAGGTGTAGACTAACAGTGAAATGCTGACAGGCCCTTCCCAACAATGTAGAGAGAAACAACAGGTGTAGACTAACAGTGAAATACTGACGGGCCCTTCCCAACAATGTAGAGAGAAACAACAGGTGTAGACTAACAGTGAAATGCTGACAGGCCCTTCCCAACAATGTAGAGAGAAACAACAGGTGTAGACTAACAGTGAAATGCTGACAGGCCCTTCCCAACAATGTAGAGAGTAACAACAGGTGTAGACTAACAGTGAAATGCTGACAGGCCCTTCTCAACAATGTAGAGAGAAACAACAGGTGTAGACTAACAGTGAAATGCTGACAGGCCCTTCCCAACAATGTAGAGAGAAACAACAGGTGTAGACTAACAGTGAAATGCTGACAGGCCCTTCCCAACAATGTAGAGAGAAACAACAGGTGTAGACTAACAGTGAAATGCTGACGGGCCCTTCCCAACAATGTAGAGAGAAACAACAGGTGTAGACTAACAGTGAAATGCTGACAGGCCCTTCCCAACAATGTAGAGAGAAACAAAATAGAGAAATATAGAAAAGTAAAACACAGTAATAAAATGAATAATAAATACACAATGAGTATCATAACATGGCTCTATGCACAGGGTACCAGTACTGAGTCCATGTGTAGGGGTACGAGGTAATAACATGGCTATATACACAGGGTACCAGTACTGAGTCCATGTGTAGGGGTACGAGGTAATACCATGGCTTTATACACAGGGTACCAGTACGAGGTCATTGTCGTAGATGTGTACATATAACTAGCAATAAAGTGACAGATAGTGAACACTAGCAGCATTGTATTTTGATGAGTTAGTGAAAGAAGGGTCAATGCAGGTCAATTTGTTTAACTATTTAACTCAGTATTTATCAGTCTTATTTATTTTGTTCCGGGATGCAGTACCGGACTGTCCCCCACTGGTCCCAGGGTCCTGAGCTTCGTGATGAGCTTTGAGGGCACCATAGTGTTGAACGCTGCGCTGTAGTCAATAAACAGCATTCTCACATAAGGATTCCTCTTGTCCAGGTGGGAACAGGCAGCGTGGAGTGCAATAGAGATTGCATCATCTGTGGATGAGTTGGGGCAGTATGCAAATCGGAGTGGGCGCAAGGTGTCTGGGATGATGGTGTTGATGTGAGCCATGACCAGCCTTTCAAAGCATTTCATGGCTACAGACGTGTGTGCTACAGGTCGGCAGGTTACCTTGGCGTTCTTGGGCACAGGGACTATGGTGGTCTGCTTGAAACATGTAGGTATTACAGACTTAGTCAGGGAGAGGTTAAAAATGTCAGTGAAGACTTGTACTCATGCCGGTATTCCATCCAGCATGCGGCATTGCGAATGTTAACCTTTTTAAAGGTCTTACTCACATCAACTACTGAGAGCGTAATCACACAGTCGTCAGGAACAGCTGGTGCTCTCGCCCTTTGCTCAGTGTTGTTTGCCTCGACGCGAGCACAGAAGGTAACCCAGGAACTGAGGAGGAGGAAGTACAATGGTATGTCTGGTTGTGTCCCAAACACAAGACATCTTCTCTAGTAACAACCACAACTTGTGTTTGAGACATAGCCTATGCCTGTGTTTGCAAGTCTATTATCTATAAGTCTAGATGATGTGTCCTCCTCACCTTTGATACAACTATTGATTGATTAGTTGACGTCTCACCTTGACCTCCTTCTCTACATAGTCATAGATGAGTCTCTCTGGGTGGATGAGGAAGTCTGGAGGGTAGAGGGGTACGGTGTGGAGTGGTCTACGAGACACACTACTCCTGTCTGTCTGTCTGCGCCCCGACTTAGAGAAGACCAGGAGCTTGATGGGTGATACAAAGCCCTGAGGAAGGAGAGAGAGAGAGAGACAGAGAGAGAGAGAGAGAGACAGAGAGAGAGAGAGACAGAGAGAGACAGAGAGAGAGAGGAGATGGAGGAACAGAGAGAGAGAGAGAGAGGAGATGGAGGAAGGAGAGAGAGAGAGAGAGAGATAGAGGAGAGATGGAGGAAGAGAGAGAGAGCAGGAGAGGTAGGGAAGGAAGGAAAAGAGAGATAGAGAGTGACGGAGAGAGAGGGCAAGAGGGTGTTTTTTTTCTTTCATACTGGGGTAGTGGGGTATGCTGTGGAGGAGTCGACCAGGCGCTTGATGGGGGAGGCACAAGACCTGAGACATCTGAAAATGTCATAGCTGCATACTCTCTCTGATCAACGCCGATTGATGCAACACATTTAATATAAAAATAAGATTTTTTTTTTTTTTTACAGTTACATTGAAGACTGTGTAGGTTCATGCTTTCTGAAAGTCTTAAAAAGTTAATGTCTAATGGTGAAGTATTACAGATTATTTTGTGTGTGTGTGTGTGTGTGTGTGTGTGTGAATTCAACAGCAAGTCAAGGCTGAGTAATTAACAACAGACTCCTATCTGTCTTTTCGCTCCGCCTCTTCCCTCGTTCCCACTCTCTATCAATACAGTTTCTATAATCACTTTCAGTGCAATTTTTGGTGCAACTCTTCTAAACTAAACTCTTCACAGATCATCAAAAAAAGGCAGTTATTTCAAAATCGCATCTCTTTTAATCACCAAACTTAATCAGCGTTTCATCTAGAAATGCATGTTTCAAATAGCTAAACAAACAGTCATAGAAAATACTTTTCTTTCACGATGCAATGCTCACATTACTTTTAATATGATTCCCTTCTCTGTTGTTAAAATACGTTTTGCCATCACTTTAATCCAACTGCTCTTAATTGATGATCGCTTAAAGGTTTTGGTAAAAACCTAGAGATTTAACATGTCAACTGGTTTGTCAACTACAGATTATGAGAACTTTAATAATGAAAATGTACAATACCAGTCAAAACATGTGGCCACGGGTTTTTCTTTATAAAAAAAAAACTGGAATAGATGCATTTGTGTAGAGTGCTGCCATTTCACATGGATCGTAAGAGAATGTGTGTGTGTGTGTGTGTGTGTGTGTGTGTAATTCTCATTCTCTGTGTGTGTGTGTGTGTGTGTGTGTGTGTAATTCTCATTCTCTGTGTGTATGTGTGTGTGTGTGTAATTCTCATTCTCTGTGTGTATGTGTGTGTGTGTGTGTGTAATTCTCATTCTCTGTGTGTGTGTGTGTGTGTGTGTGTGTGTGTGTGTGTGTGTGTGTGTGTGCGTGTGTGTGTGTGTGTGTGTGTGTGTGTGTAATTCTGTGCATTTTTGTGTGTTTTTCTGGCTTAATTTGTGAGAACAGACACACATTTAACCAGCTACACACAAGCCTTTTCAACAACCACGCGAGAGTTTATATTTTCATTTTTGTTCTTAAACTCGATGTAGGATCAGGCAAAATCCCTTGAGTTGCGCACTTTATGCAGGTTTGGTCCTTGGTTGGTTGCCATGTGTCCATATCGAGTGGAATGTCTAGGTCCGCTTGTCAACGGATGTGGAAAGCATAGTGCAACCTAGGAGTTTGGTTTCTAGTTTTGAGTCGGTTGATCCACTTCCATCTCTGACACGTGGAAACCGGAGGGGGGAAGGGAGGGGGTGCACTCCACACATATGCGCGTAGGCCGGAGGGGTCCGGGCGCGGCCGGCCAAAGTTGTGGGCCCGATGGTTGTAGATCGACCCATTGGTTAAAGAGTCGGCTGCAAATGAATTACTTAAAAATCATACAATGTGATTTTCTGGATTTTTGTTTTAGATTCTGTCTCTCACAGTTGAAGTGTACCTATGATAAAAAATTACAGACCTCTACATGCTTTGTAAGTAGGAAAACCTGCAAAATCGGCAGTGTATCAAATACTTGTTCACCCCACTGTATATATTTTTTGTATTTAACCTTTATTTAACATGACAAATCAGTTAAGGACAAATTCTTATCTACAATGACGTCCTACTCCCGGCCCAAATTTGCGCCGCCTTATGGGACTCCCAATCACGGCCCGGATGTGATACTGCCTGGATTCGAACCAGGGACTGTAGTAAAGCACCTCTTGCACTGAGATGCAGTGCCTTTAGACCGCTGGGCCACTCGAGGTGCCCTGATAGCAGCAACATCCTTAATGGTGAAACAGCCACCGCTCATCAAGAAAACAAAAGCCAATAACATTGGCGGTGAGGCAGAGCGCTGTTTCCCCTACAGAGGATTCCACTTTCAAGTTAAATCTACCAGACACCGTATGTCATTTTCAGAGCTGTTGTAGCCCAATGTCACACACAACCACGTAAAAGTATGGTGGACACTGTGACAGTACTTAATAAATAACCCTCTGGCCACGCACAAATAAGACAGACAGACAGACAGACAGACAGGCAGGCAGGCAGGCAGGCAGGCAGGCAGGCAGGCAGGCAGGCAGACAGACAGACAGACAGACAGACAGACAGACAGACAGACACACACACACACACAGTAAACAACGCAAACCGCACTGCCAAAGGCCGAAACAATAGAATGACGGCCATCTTGGCTCTGTCACTCTACCTCTGTATCAGAACCCTCTGCCTGAGGAAACCTTTCACCTAATGGGCTTGAACATGAACAGAACATGAACAGAACTTACCTTCTTGGCTTTCTTAGTGGGCTCATAGTCCATCCCTGAAGTAGGCAATGGTGTGTGGTAAGTGGCGTCTCTCTGTGGGCTGGTTTTGGGCTGAGGGCTGACGGCTGGGACGTGTGTGTGTGTGGTAAGTGCCGTCTCTCTGTGAGGTGCGGGCTGGTTTTGGGCTAAGGGCTGACGGCTGGGACGTGTGTGTGAGTTCCTGGCACTCAACAAAGACCTCAGGAGCACAGGAGAGTCGTAGGAAACAGAGGAAACCCACTTCCTGTTAGACAGGAAACTCCACCAGAGCCTGATAATAAACTAACAAAGACAGACAGACAGACAGACAGACAAACACACACACACACCAACACACACCAACACACACACACACACACACACGCACAAACACACACAAACACACACACACACACACGCACAAATACACACACACACACACGCACAAATACACACGCACACACACACACACACACACACACACACACACACACACACACACACACACACACACACACACACACACACACACACACACACACACACACACACACACAGCCTGTCCTGATAACAGAGGAATAAACACACACAAGCAGATATGCATGCCTTCATACTGATTAAGACACACACACACACTGCACACTGTACACACACACTGCACACACACACTGCACACACACACTGTACACACACACTGCAGACACACACACACACACTGCACACACACACTGCACACACACACTGTACACACACACTGCACACACACACACACACACTGCACACACACACTGCACACACACACACACTGCACACACACACACTGCACACACACACTGCACACACACACACACTGCTAACACACACTGCACATACACACTGCGCATACACACTGTACACACACTGTACACACACTGTACACACACACAACACACTGCACACACAGAACACAACACCAAACACACCACAGAACATAAACATACACTAAACTCCCCTTTACTCAGTAGTATCCCCCAAGCTGGACCAATAAGGTGCCAGTTCTCACCACCAGAGGTCAGTGGAAGACAGTGTGAGGGGCGGGGCATACCATGCCAGTGACTCTTTCAGCGTCTTTATCACAGGAGGGAGCTGATAGGAGGACGGCTCATAATAACAGCTGGAACGGAACCAATGGAAAGGCATCAAACACATGGAAACCATGGAAACCATTCCACTCATAAACATGCGCCAGTCCTCCCAAATTAAGTCACCACCAACCTCCTGTGATTTTTAAGTACTACTGTCTGTGGGACAGGACGGGGGAGGACAAGAAAAAGTCAATGGCACCGTAATCCCTATGTAGTGCACTACTTTAGACCAGAGCCCTATGGCACCCTAATCCCTATGTAGTGCACTACTTTAGACCAGAGCCCTATGGCACCCTATTCCCTATATAGTGCACTACTTTAGACCAGAGACCTATTCCCTATATTGTGCACTACTTTAGACCAGAGCCCTATGGCACCTTATTCCCTATATATAGTGCACTACTTTAGACCAGAGCCCTATGGCACCTTATTCCCTATATATAGTGCACTACTTTAGACCAGAGCCCTATGGCACCTTATTCCCTATATAGTGCACTACTTTAGACCAGAGACCTATGGCACCTTATTCCCTATATATAGTGCACTACTTTAGACCAGAGACCTATGGCACCTTATTCCCTATATATAGTGCACTACTTTAGACCAGAGCCCTATGGCACCTTATTCCCTATATAGTGCACTACTTTAGACCAGAGCCCTATGGCACCTTATTCCCTATATAGTGCACTACTTTAGACCAGAGCCCTATGGCACCCTATTCCCTATATAGTGCACTACTTTAGACCAGAGACCTATGGCACCTTATTCCCTATATAGTGCACTACTTTAGACCAGAGACCTATGGCACCTTATTCCCTATATAGTACACTACTTTAGACCAGAGACCTATGGCACCTTATTCCCTATATAGTGCACTACTTTAGACCAGAGACCTATGGCACCCTATTCCCTATATAGTGCACTACTTTAGACCAGAGCCCTATGGCACCCTATTCCCTATAAAATACACTGTCCTAGCTTTAAAAAATACATTTAAGGGCCATGTTTTTTTTTCATTCTGTTGGATTATCAACCTTTTAGAGTTCATAGAAATAGAAAATATAGAAAGATTCATCAGTGACATTAAGGTGGAGGCCCATTCTATAGGTGATATGTATATGGTAGAGCTGCCTTTATTCTTCATATCAGACCAAGGCCACGGTAGGGCCCATTCAGACCAAGGCCAGGGTAGTGTCCTATCAGACCAAGGCCAGGGTAGTGTCCTATCAGAACAAGGCCAGGGTAGTGTCCTATCAGACCAAGGCCAGTGTAGTGTCCTATCAGACCAAGGCCAGGGTAGTATCTTATCAGACCAAGACCAGGGTAGTATCTTATCAGACCAAGGCCAGGGTAGTGTCCTATCAGACCAAGGCCAGGGTAGTATCCTATCAGACCAAGGCCAGGGTAGTATCCTATCAGAACAAGGCCAGGGTAGTGTCCTATCAGAACAAGGCCAGGGTAGTGTCCTACCAGAACAAGGCCAGGATAGTGTCCTATCAGAACAAGGCCAGGGTAGTGTCCTATCAGAACAAGGCCAGGGTAACAAGGCCAGGGTAGTGTCCTTTCAGAACGAGGCCAGGGTAGTGTCCTATCAGAACAAGACCAGGGTAGTGTCCTATCAGAACAAGGCCAGGGTAGTGTCCTATCAGAACAAGGCCAGTGTAACAAGGCCAGGGTAGTGTCCTATCAGAACAAGGCCAGGGTAGTGTCATATCAGAACAAGGCCAGTGTAACAAGGCCAGGGTAGTGTCCTATCAGAACAAGGCCAGGGTAGTGTCCTATCAGAACAAGGCCAGGGTAGTGTCCTATCAGAACAAGGCCAGGGTAACAAGGCCAGGGTAGTGTCCTATCAGAACAAGGCCAGGGTAGTGTCCTATCAGAACAAGGCCAGGGTAGTATCCTATTAGACCAAGGCCAGGGTAGTGTCCTATCAGAACAAGTCCAGGGTAGTGTCCTATCAGAACAAGGCCAGGGTAGTGTCCTATCAGAACAAGGCCAGGATAGTGTCCTATCAGAACAAGGCCAGGGTAGTGTCCTATCAGAACATGGCCAGTGTAACAAGGCCAGGGTAGTGTCCTATCAGAACAAGGCCAGGGTAGTGTCCTATCAGAACAAGGCCAGTGTAACAAGGCCAGGGTAGTGTCCTATCAGAACAAGGCAAGGGTAGTGTGCTATCAGAACAAGGCCAGGGTAGTGTCCTATCAGAACAAGGCCAGGGTAACAAGGCCAGGGTAGTGTCCTATCAGAACAAGGCCAGGGTAGTGTCCTATTAGAACAAAGCCAGGGTAGTATCCTATCAGACCAAGGCCAGGGTAGTGTCCTATCAGAACAAGGCCAGGGTAGTGTCCTATCAGAACAAGGCCAGGGTAGTGTCCTATCAGAACAAGGCCAGGATAGTGTCCTATCAGAACAAGGCCAGGATAGTGTCCTATCAGAACAAGGCCAGGGTAGTGTCCTACCAGAACAAGGCGAGGGTAGTGTCCTATCAGAACAAGGCCAGTGTAACAAGGCCAGTGTAGTGTCCTATCAGAACAAGGCCAGGGTAGTGTCCTATCAGAACAAGGCCAGGGTAGTGTCCTATCAGAACAAGGCCAGGGTAACAAGGCCAGGGTAGTGTCCTATCAGAACAAGGCCAGGGTAGTGTCCTATCAGAACAAGGCCAGGGTAGTATCCTATCAGACCAAGGCCAGGGTAGTGTCCTATCAGAACAAGTCCAGGGTAGTGTCCTATCAGAACAAGGCCAGGGTAGTGTCCTATCAGAACAAGGCCAGGATAGTGTCCTATCAGAACAAGGCCAGGGTAGTGTCCTATCAGAACAAGGCCAGTGTAACAAGGCCAGGGTAGTGTCCTATCAGAACAAGGCCAGGGTAGTGTCCTATCAGAACAAGGCCAGTGTAACAAGGCCAGGGTAGTGTCCTATCAGAACAAGGCAAGGGTAGTGTCCTATCAGAACAAGGCCAGGGTAGTGTCCTATCAGAACAAGGCCAGGGTAACAAGGCCAGGGTAGTGTCCTATCAGAACAAGGCCAGGGTAGTGTCCTATTAGAACAAGGCCAGGGTAGTATCCTATCAGACCAAGGCCAGGGTAGTGTCCTATCAGAACAAGGCCAGGGTAGTGTCCTATCAGAACAAGGCCAGGGTAGTGTCCTATCAGAACAAGGCCAGGATAGTGTCCTATCAGAACAAGGCCAGGATAGTGTCCTATCAGAACAAGGCCAGGGTAGTGTCCTACCAGAACAAGGCGAGGGTAGTGTCCTATCAGAACAAGGCCAGGGTAGTGTCCTATCAGAACAAGGCCAGGGTAACAAGGCCAGGGTAGTGTCCTATCAGAACAAGGCCAGGGTAGTGTCCTATCAGAACAAGGCCAGGAGAGTGTCCTATCAGAACAAGGCCAGGGTAACAAGGCCAGGGTAGTGTCCTATCAGAACAAGGCCAGGGTAGTGTCCTATCAGAACAAGGCCAGGGTAGTGTCCTATCAGAACAAGGCCAGGATAGTGTCCTATCAGAACAAGTTCAGGGTAGTGTCCTATCAGAACAAGGCCAGGATAGTGTCCTATCAGAACAAGTTCAGGGTAGTGTCCTATCAGAACAAGGCCAGGGTAGTGTCCTATCAGAACAAGGCCAGGATAGTGTCCTATCAGAACAAGGCCAGGGTAGTGTCCTATCAGATCAAGGCCAGGGTAGTGTCCTATCAGAACAAGGCCAGGGTAACAAGGCCAGGGTAGTGTCCTATCAGAACAAGGCCAGGGTAGTGTCCTATCAGAACAAGGCCAGGAGAGTGTCCTATCAGAACAAGGCCAGGGTAACAAGGCCAGGGTAGTGTCCTATCAGAACAAGGCCAGGGTAGTGTCCTATCAGAACAAGGCCAGGGTAGTGTCCTATCAGAACAAGGCCAGTGTAGTCCTATCAGAACAAGGCCAGGGTAACAAGGCCAGGGTAGTGTCCTATCAGAACAAGGCCAGATAGTGTCCTATCAGAACAAGGCCAGGGTAGTGTCCTATCAGAACAAGGCCAGGGTAGTGTCCTATCAGAACAAGGCCAGGGTAGTGTCCTATCAGAACAAGGCCAGGGTAGTGTCCTATCAGAACAAGGCCAGGGTAGTGTCCTATCAGAACAAGGGCAGGGTAGTGTCCTATCAGAACAAGGCCAGGATAGTGTCCTATCAGAACAAGGCCAGGGTAGTGTCCTATCAGAACAAGGTCTGGGTAACAAAGCCAGGGTAGTGTCCTATCAGAACAAGGCCAGGATAGTGTCCTATCAGAACAAGGCCAGGGTAGTGTCCTATCAGAACAAGGCCAGGATAGTGTCCTATCAGAACAAGGCCAGGGTAGTGTCCTATCAGATCAAGGCCAGGGTAGTGTCCTATCAGAACAAGGCCAGGGTAACAAGGCCAGGGTTGTGTCCTATCCGAACAAGGCCAGGGTAGTGTCCTATCAGAACAAGGCCAGGGTAACAAGGCCAGGGTAGTGTCCTATCAGAACAAGGCCAGGGTAACAAGGCCAGGGTAGTGTCCTATCAGAACAAGGCCAGGGTAACAAGGCCAGGAGAGTGTCCTATCAGAACAAGGCCAGGGTAGTGTCCTATCAGAACAAGGCCAGGGTAGTATTTTATCAGAACAAGGCCAGGGTAGTATCCTATCAGAACAAGGCCAGGGTAGTGTCCTATCAGAACAAGGCCAGGGTAGTGTCCTTTCAGAACAAGGCCAGGGTAACAAGGCCAGGATAGTGTCCTATCAGAACAAGGCCAGGATAGTGTCCTATCAGAACAAGGCCAGGGTAGTATCCTATCAGAACAAGGCCAGGGTAGTGTCCTATCAGAACAAGGCCAGGGTAGTGTCATATCAGAACAAGGCCAGGGTAGTATCCTATCAGAACAAGGCCAGGATAGTATCCTATCATAACAAGGCCAGGGTAGTATTCTGTTGAAACAAAATTGAAGGAAACATTCAAAGGAGGTATTATTTTTATTGTCTGAGGTTTGTGCGTGGGTGCTTGTGTGTGTGTGTGTGTGTGTGTGTGTGTGGGTGTGTGTGTGTGTGTGTGTGTGTGTGTGTGTGTGTGTGTGTGTGTGTGTGCTCGCGTTTTTGTAGGAGTGTAGGAGTGTTGTTAACTCCTGGACACAGCGCCAAGACAAGTGGAACTAATAGCAGGTCATCTTCCCTCTGAAGAGGAACGCTGAGGAGATAGAGAAGGAGAGGGAGGGAGAGAGAAGGAGAGAGAAGTGGAGGGAAGGAGAGAAGGGAGAGAGAAAGAGAGAGAGGGAGGGAGAGAAGGAAAGAGAGAAAGAAAGAGAGAGATAGAAAGAGAGGGAGGGAGAGAAGGAGAGAGAGAAATAAAAAGAGATAGAGAAGGAGAGGGAGGGAGAGAGAAGGAGAGAGAGAATTGGAGGGAAGGAGAGGGAGGGGGAGAGAAGGAGAGGGAGAGAGAAGTGGAGGGAAGGAGAGAAGGGAGAGAGAAAGAAAGAGAGAGGGAGAAAGAGAGGGAGGGAGATAAGGAGAGGACAGAGAGAGAGAGAGAGAGAGAGAGAGAGAGAGAGAGAGAGAGAGAGAGAGAAGACAGGCTATGTGCACACTGCCCACAACATGAGGTGGAAACTGAGCTGCACTTCCTAACCTCCTGTCCAATGTATGACCATATTAGAGAGACATATTTCCCTCAGATTACACAGATCCACAAAGAATTAGAAAACAAATTCAAGTTTGATAAACTCCCATATCTACTGGGTGAAATTCCACAGTGTGCCATCACAGCTGCAAGATTTGTGACCTGTTGCCACAAGAAAAGGGCAACCAGTGAAGAACAAACACCATTGTAAATACGACCATATTTATGCTTATTTATTTGCCCCTGTGTACTTTAACCATTTGTACATCGTTACAACACTGTATATATACATATACATATTACATTTGTAATGTCTTTATTGTTTTGAAACTTCTGTGTGTGTAATGTTTACTGTTCATTTTATTGTTTATTTCACTTTTGTATATTATCTACCTCACTTGCTTTGGCAATGTTAAAACATGCCAATAAAGCCCCTTGAATTGAATTGAATTGACAGAGAAGGAGAGAGTTGAGAGAGACAGAGAAGGAGAGAGAGTTGAGAGAGAGAGACGAGAGGGAGTTGAGAGAGAGAAGGAGAGGGGGAAGAGAGAGAGGAGAGGGGTTGAGAGAGCGAGAATGAGAGGGGTTGAGAGAGAGGAGAGGGGTTGAGAGAGAAGAGAGGGGGTTGAGAGAGAGGAGAGGGGGTTGAGAGAGAAGAGAGGGGGTTGAGAGAGAGGAGAGGGGGTTGAATGAGAGGGGGTTGAGAGAGAGAGAAGGAGAGGGGGTTGAGAGGAGAGGGAGTTGAGAGAGAGAAGGAGAGGGGGTTGAGAGGAGAGGGAGTTGAGAGAGGAGAGAATGAGAGGGGTTGAGAGAGAGGAGAGGGGGTTGAGAGAGAGAGAATGAGAGGGAGTTGAGAGAGAGAGGAGAGGGGGTTGAGAGAGAGAGAGAAGGAGAGGGGGAAGAGAGAGAGAAGGAGAGGGGGTTGAGAGAGAGAGAATGAGAGGGGGTTGAGAGAGAGAGAAGGCGAGGGGGTTGAGAGAGAGAGAGGAGAGGGGGAAGAGAGAGAGAAAGAGAGGGGTTGAGAGAGAGGAGAGGGCGTTGAGAGAGAGGAGAGGGGGTTGAGAGAGAGAGAATGAGAGGGGTTGAGAGAGAGAAAGAGAGAAAGAGAGGAGAGGGGGTTGAGAGTGAGAGAATGAGAGGGGGTTGAGAGAGAAGAGAGGGGTTTGAGAGAGAGGAGAGGGGGTTGAATGAGAGGGGGTTGAGAGAGAGGAGAGGGGGTTGAATGAGAGGGGGTTGAGAGAGAGAGAAGGAGAGGGGGTTGAGAGGAGAGGGAGTTGAGAGAGAGAAGGAGAGGGGGTTGAGAGGAGAGGGAGTTGAGAGAGGAGAGAATGAGAGGGGTTGAGAGAGAGGAGAGGGGGTTGAGAGAGAGAGAATGAGAGGGAGTTGAGAGAGAGAGGAGAGGGGGTTGAGAGAGAGAGAGAAGGAGAGGGGGAAGAGAGAGAGAAGGAGAGGGGGTTGAGAGAGAGAGAATGAGAGGGGGTTGAGAGAGAGAGAAGGCGAGGGGGTTGAGAGAGAGAGAGGAGAGGGGGAAGAGAGAGAGAAAGAGAGGGGTTGAGAGAGAGGAGAGGGCGTTGAGAGAGAGGAGAGGGGGTTGAGAGAGAGAGAATGAGAGGGGTTGAGAGAGAGAAAGAGAGAAAGAGAGGAGAGGGGGTTGAGAGTGAGAGAATGAGAGGGGGTTGAGAGAGAGAGAAAGAGAGGGGGAAGAGAGAGAGAAAGACAGGTGAGGAGGTTGAGAGTGAGAGAGGGTTGAGAGAGAGAGAAGGAGAGGGGGTTGAGAGAGAGAAAGAGAGGGGGAAGAGAGAAAGAGAGGAGAGGGAGAGAGAGAGAAGGAGAGGGGGTTGAGAGAGAGAGAGGAGAGAGCGAGAAAGAGAAGGAGAGAGAGAAAAGGAGAGGAGGAGAGGGAGTTAAGAGAGAAGGAGAGGCAGGGAGTGAGTGTGTGTGTGTGTGTGTAATTAATGGCAGCTCGCCCCTGAGGAGAGGTGTAGCATCCCTCTGCTTGTAGTTACCACGCCGACGCAGACCAAGGGACCTACCTAACAATCTCCCTGCAGTTACTAAGGCAACCGCAGTAAAAGAGGGCACATTCGTCTTCGAGTGGCTCCTATTTTCTTGCTGTTTTCTCTCTCTTTCTTGTTTTTTTTACTTGGTAGCATTTGAACTTGAGCATGTCTCTCTCTCTCTCAATGTTCTGTATCTCTGCAGTCAGCAAGTTACAGACAGACAGACAGACAGACAGACAGACAGACAGACATTCTTCCTCAGGTCTGAGTCAGAATTCTGCTCGTCTTGACTGGTAGTTTTTTTCTGTCCACTGTAATTTTACTACTACAATGTTAGCAGGGCATGATGATTCATGGGTGACCCTGAACATACAATAGTGGATAGATGGCACACAACATCAAACAAACCTCGGAACTGGAGGACAGAGTCACAGGGAATTACCCTTTGTCTTCCAGTGCTGCTGCAGCCTCCTGTTCTCTCTCTCTCTCTCTCTCTCTCTCTCTCTCTCTCTCTCTCTCTCTCTCTCTCTCTCTCTCTCTCTCTCTCTCTCTCTCTCTCTCTCTCTCTCTCTCTCTCTCTCTCTCTCTCTCTCTCTCTCTCTCTCTCTCTCTCTCTCTCTCTCTCTCTCTCTCTCTCTCTCTCTCTCTCTCTCTCTCTCTCTCTCTCTCTCTCTCTCTCTCTCTCTCTCTCTCTCTGTGTGTGTGAAATATCAAAGTCCTCATATGACCTCTGAGACATCAGAAGGTCCCATGTGGGGCTGAGTGTGAGTATGCGACCGGTTTGATCAGAGCCTCGTTCCCAAGGCCTGTTTATCATTGACTTGATTCTGTTGTTTTGAGAAAAATACATAAATCTGTTTTTCTCCCTGAGAGGTTGAATGAAGAAGACAGCAGTTCCAGGTTTCCTCAATCAACCCTCAGACACCGAGCAACAACAAAGAGAGAGTCGTTTTAAGAGAGAGTCGTTTTAAGAGAGAGTCGTTTTAAGAGAGAGTCGTTTTAAGAGAGAGTCGTTTTAAGAGAAAGTCGTTTTAAGAGAGTCGTTTTAGGAGAGAGTCGTTTTAAGAGAGAGTCGTTTTAAGAGAGTCGTTTTAGGAGAGAGTTGTTTTAAGAGAGTCGTTTTAAGAGAGTCGTTTTAGGAGAGAGTCGTTTTAGGAGAGAGTCGTTTTAAGAGAGAGTCGTTTTAAGAGAGAGTCGTTTTACAGGATTTTGGTGCTTTGATTTTCTCTCTCTGGAGTCTGTAGATTCGGTCCTGGTTTTGCTGGAGTCTGTAGATTCAGTCCTGGTTTTGCTGGAGTCTGTAGATTCGGTCCTGGTTTTGCTGGAGTCTGTAGATTCGGTCCTGGTTTTGCTGGAGTCTGTAGATTCGGTCCTGGTTTTGCTGGAGTCTGTAGATTCGGTCCTGGTTTTGCTGGAGTCTGTAGATTCGGTCCTGGTTTTGCTGGAGTCTGTAGATTCGGTCCTGGTTTTGCTGGAGTCTGTAGATCCGGTCCTGGTTTTGCTGGAGTCTGTAGATTCGGTCCTGGTTTTGCTGGAGTCTGTAGATTCGGTCCTGGTTTTGCTGGAGTCTGTAGATTCGGTCCTGGTTTTGCTGGAGTCTGTAGATTCGGTCCTGGTTTTGCTGGAGTCTGTAGATTCGGTCCTGGTTTTGCTGGAGTCTGTAGATTCGGTCCTGGTTTTGCTGGAGTCTGTAGATTCGGTCCTGGTTTTGCAGGAGTCTGTAGATTCGGTCCTGGTTTTGCTGGAGTCTGTAGATTCGGTCCTGGTTTTGCTGGATTAGAACTAAAGATTTTAGACACTTCAAACAGAACATAGGTGAACACTCCCATTCTCAGATGGCTCTGTTTCCACGTGCTGAAAGACAAATCAGATTGCAGATTTCTCCAAACTCGTTTCATAAAAGCAAAGATCACATTGTTCATTAGAGATGTGTAACAGCATTGATGACGTTGACCACCCCACCAGTGTTAATGTTAGAATCAAGCCAGACATTACCAAAGGTGACACTACTACTGAGACATAAGCTACACATCCAGATTGTCTGTGAATATCACAGTAAATTCAATACCTTGACAATTAAAACACCATCTCTGTATTCCTGTTGCTCTGAAAATATGTCCAACACAATATCAGGGGTGGATATCAGGGGTAGATATCAGGGGTGAATATCAGGGGTAGATATCAGGGGTGAATATCAGGGGTAGATATCGGGGGTGAATATTGGGGGTAGATATCAGGGGTGAATATCAGGGGTGGATATCAGCGGTGAATATCAGCGGTGAATATCAGGGGTGGATATCAGGGGTGAATATCAGGGGTGGATATCAGGGGTGGATATCAGGGATGGATATCAGGGGTGAATATCAGGGGTGGATATCAGGGGTGAATATCAGGGGTGAATATCAGGGGTGGATATCAGGGGTAGATATCAGGGGTGAATATCAGGGGTGGATATCAGGGGTGAATATCAGGGGTGGATATCAGGGGTGAATATCAGGGGTGAATATCAGGGGTGGATATCAGGGGTAGATATCAGGGGTAGATATCAGGGGTGGATATCAGGGGTGGATATCAGGGGTGAATATCAGGGGTGGATATCAGGGGTGAATATCAGGGGTGAATATCAGGGGTGGATATCAGGGGTAGATATCAGGGGTGGATATCACGGGTGGATATCAGGGGTGGATATCAGGGGTGAATATCAGGGGTGAATATCAGGGATGGATATCAGGGGTGAATATCAGGGGTGGATATCAGGGGTAGATATCAGGGGTGAATATCAGGGGTGGATATCAGGGGTGAATATCAGGGGTGGATATCAGGGGTGAATATCAGGGGTGAATATCAGGGGTGGATATCAGGGGTAGATATCAGGGGTGGATATCAGGGGTGGATATCAGGGGTGGATATCAGGGGTGAATATCAGGGGTGGATATCAGGGGTGAATATCAGGGGTGAATATCAGGGGTGGATATCAGGGGTAGATATCAGGGGTGGATATCACGGGTGGATATAAGGGGTGGATATCAGGGGTGAATATCAGGGGTGAATATCAGGGATGGATATCAGGGGTGAATATCAGGGGTGAATATCAGGGGTGGATATCAGGGGTGATCAAAATCACAAATTGGAATATCAGATACTGGTCATTGAACAAAACACATATCAGTGTTACAACAGATGTGGAAGAGGAGGAGGAAGAGGAGGAGGAAGAGGAGGAGGAGGAGAATGCTTCTACAAAAAAACATTGGTTAATGAACAGAAAAACTGTCCAGTTCTGTGTTGTCTTTTCACTCAGTTTAATACAGTATATTCACTCAGTTTAATACAGTATATTCACTCAGTTTAATACAGTATTTTCACTCAGTTTAATACAGTATATTCACTCAGTTTAATACAGTATTTTCACTCAGTTTAATACAGTATTTTCACTCAGTTTAATACAGTATATTCACTCAGTTTAATACAGTATTTTCACTCAGTTTAATACAGTATATTCACTCAGTTTAATACAGTATTTTCACTCAGTTTAATACAGTATTTTCACTCAGTTTAATACAGTATTTTCACTCAGTTTAATACAGTCTTTTCACTCAGTTTAATACAGTATTTTCACTCAGTTTAATACAGTATTTTCTACATTTGTATCACAGATTTTAGTTTTTTCTTCATTGAATATATATATTCTATCTGCTCCTTATCTGTTATTGATAAGAGAAGCATCATTACCAAAAGACCGATAAAACACACACACACACACACACACACACACACACACACACACACACACACACACACACACACACACACACACACACACACACACACACACACATAAAATAAAAACATATATATGATTCCACTTTGATAAGAAACATTGCAGAGACATGACTGACTGGGTAAATAAGATAAACATCCAAATCAAATACATTATTCAATATTGGTAATGGATGATTTAATGGATGATTGGATTTGCTAAACCAAACCTCCAATCACAGAAGCAGGTCATCAACCCACCCTGTTATTGATACATGAGCATCACCATCACCATCATCACCATCATCATCATCCGCCTCATCACCATCATCACCATCATCATCATCCGCCTCATCAGCATCATCATCATCACCATCATCACCATCATCATCATCCGCCTCATCAGCATCATCATCATCACCATCATCACCATCATCATCATCTGCCTCATCAGCATCATCATCATCACCATCATCACCATCATCATCACCATCATCATCATCCGCCTCATCACCATCACCATCATCACCATCATCACCATCATCATCACCATCATCATCATCCGCCTCATCACCATCACCATCATCACCATCATCATCATCTGCCTCATCACCATCATCATCATCACCATCATCACCATCATCATCATCACCATCATCATCATCCGCCTCATCACCATCATCACCATCATCACCATCATCATCACCATCATCATCATCCGCCTCATCACCATCACCATCATCATCATCCGCCTCATCACCATCACCATCATCACCATCATCATCATCTGCCTCATCACCATCACCATCATCACCATCATCACCATCATCACCATCATCATCACCATCATCATCATCCGCCTCATCACCATCACCATCATCATCATCCGCCTCATCACCATCACCATCATCATCATCACCATCAACACTATCAACATCATCATCCGCCTCCATACCATCATCCGCCTCATCATCCTCAACATCACAATCATCACCATCACCATCCTCATCACCATCATCATCCGCCTCATCACCATCATCGTCATCATCATCATCATCATCCGCCTCATCACCATCATCACCATCATCATCATCAGCACCATCCTCATCATCACCATCATCCTCATCATTCTCATCATCATCATCATCGTCATCCTCAACAATCACATCAGCATCAGCATCATCATCATCTTCATCCTCACCATCATCCTTCGCCCCATCACCATCATCATCACCATCATCATCCTCATCACCATCATCATCTGCCCCATCACCATCACCATCATCATCCTCATCACCATCATCATCCTCTTCACCATCACCATCATCCGCCTCATCACCATCATCACCATCATCATCCTCATCACCATCATCCGCCTCATCACCATCATCATCACAATCATCATCATCATCATCACCATCATCACCAACATCAGCCGCCTCATCACCATCACCATCATCATCATCATCCTCATCCTCATCATCATCCTCATCATCACCATCCTCATCATTCTCATCATCATCATCCTCATCATCATCATCCTCAACAATCACATCAGCATCATCATCATCTTCATCCTCACCATCATCATCCGCCTCCTCACCATCATCATCACCATCATCATCATCTTCATCACCATCATCATCCGCCTCATCACGATCATCATCATCATCCTCATCACGATCATCCTCATCATCCTCATCACCGTCATCATCTGCCTCATCATCACCATCATCATCCGCCTCATCACCATCACCATCATCATCCTCATCATCATCCTCACCACCATCATCATCCTCATCACCATCATCATCCTCATCACCATCATCATCATCATCACCATCATCAACAACAACAACCACATCACCACCATCATCATCATCACCGTCATCACCATCATCATCATCATCATCATCCTTCTCATCTTCATCCTCATCACTACAGTCTCCTATCATTGATATGGTGATGTTATCAGGTTTGTCTCTCCAATGTTGTTTTGGTGCTGGGAGACTCAGCTAAGCCTCCCTTTTGATTCTGGGTCAGTGCCCGGTGAGGTCACTTCTTAGTTAGATAACCTTTGACCTCTCACCTCTGACCTCTGATTGGCTCCTGCAGTACACACAGGAAGTGTTACCCGACAACTGGTCATACACCTGACCTGTAACTTCTGACAGCTTTTCTTACACCAGGACAAAGTCCTCCATACAGTAGTACCGCATCTGGCCTCCTCCGCTCTCCTCAATCCCCTGGTCTCCCCCTTCCCACAGAGGAAGCAGGGTCTGTAGGGTGGACTGTTGGCTCCAAGCAACTCTTTCATTTACTTACACAAGAGGATAAGAGTTGAGGAATCTGGTTCTCTCCCTGCACCTGGTTGGTGGAGTCCCCTGCTGGTGTGGTGGAGGTAAGCACAGCTACATTACATTACACGGTAGTCTCATACTCCATAACCTCCTTAGGATTTCTCAGGCTGCGGTATTGGATCCTGGGCGTGACCGGGGAGGTGTTCTCCAGAACCAGGATGGTCTTCCGCAGCCGCCTGTCGATGAAGTGAGCGTCCCAGGCAGGGTACCTCTTTCTGGGCAAGTCTATCCTGATCACAGGCTGCTCTGTCCTGAGGGTCCGGAGGGCCATGGCCGGAGAGGTGGATCTAACCTGGAACACAACTAGATCTCCTGGTACCACCTCGCCCCGGTCCGCACCTGCAGTCCTACTTAGGGTCCTAGGGGGGCTGGTGAGCATGTCTGGAGGGGGGAGGGGGGACGCATCGGCTGGGGTCACACAGGACTCCACCATCAACCCCCCGTCCTCCACACACACCCCCCACTGAGCCGCGGACACCGGCCCGTCAGGGTGCAGGAGACAATAATACCCCAACATGAAGAAGATCCCCAGAGCGTAGCTACAAACCACCACACACACCACGACGAGGGCGTAAAAGTCTGAGGTGTTCGGCCCGCGGTAAAGATACCACGCCGCGGTGAGAGACACGTTCTCTACCAGAGTCACCGAGTAATAGAGCCACATACTGAAACGGGCGCGGCCCTCCTTGACGTTGAACCAGCAGAAGATATAGATGATGCCCACTACCATGTTATAGATGATCTCCTCCCACTTGGACATGCAGAAGTCTGTTTCCCCCTGGATGATCCAGAACGTCATGAGGCACCAGTGGCTCACGATGAAGATACCGAAGTAGAGCTGGGAGATAGAGAGGGAAGCAGGTGGTAGAAGAGAGCAGAGAGACAAGAGAGAGCAGAGAGACAAGAGAGAGCAGAGAGAGCAGAGAGACAAGAGAGAGCAGAGAGACAAGAGAGACAAGAGAGAGCAGAGAGACAAGAGAGAGCAGAGAGAACAGAGAGACAAGAGAGAGCAGAGAGAGCAGAGAGAGCAGAGAGACAAGAGAGAGCAGAGAGACAAGAGAGAGCAGAGAGAGCAGGGAGAGCAGAGAGAAAAGAGAGACAGAGAGAGCAGAGAGAGCAGAGAGAGCAGAGAGAGCAGAGAGACAGAGAGACAGAGAGACAGAGAGAGCAGAGAGACAGAGATAATGCAAATTAATAACAATTACCTGATCATGTCTACCTCTGCTAAGCTTCCCCGTAAAGCAAGAACAATAATATAGGCCATGTGAATATATGTAGCTTAAGAAACAAGGTTCATGACATTAATAATTTGCTAGTAACAGATGACCTTCCTATTCTGACTATCCCTGAAACTCACTTTAAATAATATTTTTGGTGATACAGTGGTAGCAAACATGGTTATAACAACAACAGAAAATACAGAAATGCCAAAGGTGGAGGTGTTGCTGTTTATATTCAGAACCACATACTGTAAAGATTAGAGAGGATCTCATGTTAAATACTGTTGAAGTAATATGGCTACAGGTTCATCTGCCTCACCTAAAGCCCATTCTGGTGGGACGCTGCTATAGACCACCAAGTGCTAACAGTCAGTATATGGATAACATGTGAAATGCTTGATAATGTATGTGATATTAATAGAGAGGTATATTTTCTGGGTGATTTTAAATAACGACTTGCTTTCATCAAGCTGCCCACTAAAGAGAAAGCTTCAAACTCTGCCTGCAATCTGGTTCAGGTTATCAATCAACCTACCAGGGTAGTTACAAACAGAACAGGAATGAAATCATCAACATGTATTGATCACATCTTTACCAATGCTGCAGAAATGTGCTTTAAAGCAGTATCCAGATCCATAGGATGTAGTGATCACAATACAGTAGCCATATCTAGGAAAACCACAGTTCCAAAGGGTGGGACTAATATAGTGTATAAGAGGACAGGCTGGGCCTAATATAGTGTATAAGAGGACAGGCTGGGCCTAATATAGTGTATAAGAGGACAGGCTGGGCCTAATATAGTGTATAAGAGGACAGGCTGGGCCTAATATAGTGTATAAGAGGACAGGCTGGGCCTAATATAGTGTATAAGAGGACAGGCTGGGCCTAATATAGTGTATAGGTCATACAATACGTTTTGTAGTGATTCATATGTTGATGATGTAAAGAATATCTGCTGGTCCGTGGTGTGTAATGAGGAGCAACCAGACGCTGCTGGTCTGTGGTTTGTAATGAGGAGCAACCAGACGCTGCTGGTCTGTGGTGTGTAATGAGGAGCAACCAGACGCTGCACTTGACACATTTATGAAATTGCTAATTCCAGTTACTAATAAGAATGCATCCATTAAGAAAATGACTGTAAAAACTGTTAAACCCCGTGGATTGATGAGGAATTGAAAAAATTGTATGTTTGAGCAGGATGAGGCAACAGAGTTGGCAAATAGGTCTGGCTGCACAACCAATTGGCAAAAGTACTGCATATTGAGAAATCATGTGACTAAACTGAATAAAAAAATGAATAAACTATAAAATAAAATAAAGATAAATGACATAAATAATGAGAGTAAAAAGCATTGGAGCTTTCGTTGAATCAGATCATTCATCACAAAACCCACTGATATTGCCAACTACTTGAATGATTTTTTTCATTGGCAAGATTAGCAAACTTAGGCATGACATGCCAGCACCAAACACTGACACTACACATCCAAATATATCTGACCAAATTATGAAAAGAAAAGCATTGTAATTTTGAATTCCGTAAAGTGAGTGTGGAATAGGTGAAAAAAGTATTATTGTCTATCAACAATGGCAAGCCACCGGGGTCTGACAATCTGGATGGAAAATTACTGAGGAGAATAGTGGATGATATTGCCACTCCTATTTACCATATCTTCTATTTACTAGAAAGTATCTCAGGCCTGGAGGGAAGCTAAAGTCACTCCACTACCTAAGAATAGTAAAGCCCCCTTTAATTGGCTCAAATAGCCGACCAATCAGCCTGTTACCAGCCCTAAACTTTTTTTAAAATGGTGTTTGACCAGATACAATGCTATTTTACAGTAAACAAATTGACAATAGACTTTCAGAATGCTTATAGAGAAGGACATTCAACAAGCACAGCACTTACACAAATGACTGATGATTGACTGAGAGAAATTGATGATAAAAAAGATTGCGGGGGCTGTTTTGTTAGACTTCAGTGCAGCTTTTGACATTATTGATCATAGTCTGTTGCTGAAAAACATATGTGTTATGGCTTTACACCCCCTGTTTTATGGCTTTTACACCCCCTGAACAGAGGGTGTTCTTTAATGGAAACCTCTCCAACATAATCCAGGTAGAATCAGGAATTCCCCAGGGCAGCTGTCTAGGCCCCTTACTTTTTTCAATCTTTACTAACATGCCACTGGCTTTGAGCCAGAGTGTCTATGTATGCGGATGACTCAACACTATACACGTCAGCTACTACAGTGACTGAAATTACTGCAACACTTAACAAAGAGCTGCAGTTAGTTTCAGAATGGGTGTCAATAAATAAGTTGGTCCTAAATATTAAACTAAACTAAAAGCATTGTATTTGGGACAAATCATTCACTAAACCCTCAACTAAACCTTGTAATGAATATTGTAGAAATTGAGCAAATTGAGGAGATTAAACTGCTTGGAGTAACCCTAGATTGTAAACTGCCATGGTCAAAACATATTGATGCAGTAGTAGCTAAGATGGGGAGAAGTCTGTCCATAATAAAGCGATGCTCTGCCTTTTTAACAACACTATCAACCAGGCAGGTCCTACAGGCCCTAGTTTCTACCTTCTTAACAACACTATCAACAAGGCAGGTCCTACAGGCCCTAGTTTCTACCTTCTTAACAGCACTATCAACAAGGCAGGTCCTACAGGCCCTAGTTTCTACCTTCTTAACATCACTATCAACAAGGCAGGTCCTAGTTTCTACCTTCATTACAACACTATCAACAAGGCAGGTCCTACAGGCCCTAGTTTCTACCTTCTTAACAGCACTATCAACAAGGCAGGTCCTGCAGGCCCTAGTTTCTACCTTCTTAACAACACTATCAACAAGGCAGGTCCTATAGGCCCTAGTTTTATCACACCTGGACTACTACTGTTCAGTTGTGTCATCAGGTGCCACAAAAAATTGCAATTGACTCAGAACAGGGCAGCACAGCTGGCCCTTGGATGCACACAGAGAGATAACATGAATATTATGCATGTCAAACTCTCCTGGTTCAAAGTGGAGGAGAGATTGACTTCATCACTACTTGTATTTGTGAGATTTATTGACCTGTTGAATGCACCACTCAGCCTGTAAAGTAAAATCCCACAAGACATGCCACCAGAGTGAGCTGTGTAGTAGAGCTACAGTGGGTTAGGCTTTTCCTAATGAGTGTTTCTCTGTTACTCCCAGTATCTTCATCATGACTAAACCTAACCATTTATCTGTCTTTCTCTCTTTCTGTCTTTCTCTTTTTCTCTTTTCTCTCTGTCTCTGTCTCTCTTTCTCTCTGTCTCTTTCTCTCTTTCTCTCTTTTCTCTCTGTCTCTGTCTCTCTTTCTGTCTTTCTCTTTCTCTCTTTTCTCTCTGTCTCTCTTTGTCTCTGTCTCTCATTTGTTTTTATTTATAAAAAGCCACCAGAGGTCTCTTCAAAATCCCCAAGTCCAGAACAGACTATTGGAGGCGCACAGTACTACATAGAGCCATGACTACATGGAACTCTATTCCACAGTACTACATAGAGCCATGACTACATGGAACTCTATTCCACAGTACTACATAGAACCATACCTACATGGAACTCTATTCCACAGTACTACATAGAACCATACCTACATGGAACTCTATTCCACAGTACTACATAGAACCATACCTACATGGAACTCTATTCCACATCAGGTAACTCATGCCAGCAGTAAATTTAGATAAAGAAATTGATAAAAAATGCCCCTTATGGAACAGCGGGGACTGTGAAGCAACACAAACATCGGCAGAGACATGCACACACATTACATACGCACTATACACACATGTACACATGGATTTTGAGTTGTAGATATGTGTTAGTGGAGTAGGGACCTGAGGGCACACAGTGTGTTGTGAAATCTGTTGTGGATGTATTGTAATGTTTTTAAAATGTAAAACTGCCTTAATTTTGCTGGACCCCAGGAAGAATAGCTTCTGCCTTGGCAGGAACTAATGGGGATCCAATCAAATCAGATCAAATTTTATCTATGAGTTCCATGAGGATCCATAATAAACTCCAGGAAGAATAGCTGCTGCCTTGGCAGGAACTAATGGGGATCCATAATAAACCCCAGGAAGAGTAGCTGCTGCCTTGACAGGAACTAATGGGGATCCATAATAAACCCCAGGAAGAGTAGCTGCTGCCTTGGCAGGAACTAATGGGGATCCATAATAAACCGCAGGAAGAGTAGCTGCTGCCTTGGCAGGAACTAATGAGGATCCATAATAAACCCCAGGAAGAGTAGCTGCTGCCTTGACAGGAACTAATGGGGATCCATAATAAACCCCAGGAAGAGTAGCTGCTGCCTTGACAGGAACTAGTGGGGATCCATAATAAACCGCAGGAAGAGTAACTGCTGCCTTGGCAGGAACTAGTGGGGATCCATAATAAACCCCAGGAAGAGTAACTGCTGCCTTGGCAGGAACTAGTGGGGATCCATAATAAACCCCAGGAAGAGTAACTGCTGCCTTGGCAGGAACTAGTGGGGATCCATAATAAACCCCAGGAAGAGTAGCTGCTGCCTTGGCAGGAACTAATGGGGATCCATAATAAACCGCAGGAAGAGTAACTGCTGCCTTGGCAGGAACTAATGGGGATCGATAATAAACCCCAGGAAGAGTAGCTGCTGCCTTGGCAGGAACTAATGGGGATCTATAATAAACCCCAGGAAGAGTAACTGCTGTCTTGGCAGGAACTAGTGGGGATCCATAATAAACCCCATGAAGAGTAACTGCTGCCTTGACAGGAACTAATGGGGATCCATAATAAACCCCAGGAAGAGTAGCTGCTGCCTTGGCAGGAACTAATGGGGATCCATAATAAACCCCAGGAAGAGTAGCTGCTGCCTTGGCAGGAACTAATGGGTATCCATAATAAACCCCAGGAAGAGTAGCTGCTGCCTTGGCAGGAACTAATGGGGATCCATAATAAACCCCAGAAAGAGTAGCTGCTGCCTTGGCAGGAACTAATGAGGATCCATAATAAACCCCAGGAAGAGTAGCTGCTGCCTTGGCAGGAACTAATGGGGATCCATAATAAACCCCAGGAAGAGTAGCTGCTGCCTTGGCAGGAACTAATGGGGATCCATAATAAACCCCAGGAAGAGTAGCTGCTGCCTTGGCAGGAACTAATGGGGATCCATAATAAACCCCAGGAAGAGTAGCTGCTGCCTTGGCAGGAACTAATGAGGATCCATAATAAACCCCAGGAAGAGTAGCTGCTGACTTGGCAGGAACTAATGGGGATCCATAATAAACCCCAGGATGAGTAACTGCTGCCTTGGCAGGAACTAATGGGGATCCATAATAAACCCCAGGAAGAGTAGCTGCTGCCTTGGCAGGAACTAATGGGGATCCATAATAAACCCCAGGATGAGTAACTGCTGCCTTGGCAGGAACTAATGGGGATCCATAATAAACCCCAGGAAGAGTAGCTGCTGTCTTGACAGGAACTAATGGGGATCCATAATAAACCCCAGGAAGAGTAGCTGCTGCCTTGGCAGGAACTAATGGGGATCCATAATAAACCCCAGGAAGAGTAGCTGCTGCCTTGGCAGGAACTAATGGGGATCCATAATAAACCCCAGGAAGAGTAGCTGCTGCCTTGGCAGGAACTAATGGGGATCCATAATAAACCCCAGGAAGAGTAGCTGCTGCCTTGGCAGGAACTAATGGGGATCCATAATAAACCCCAGGAAGAGTAGCTGCTGCCTTGACAGGAACTAATGGGGATCCATAATAAATCCCAGGAAGAGTAGCTGCTGCCTTGACAGGAACTAATGGGGATCCATAATAAACCCCAGAAAGAGTAGCTGCTGCCTTGGCAGGAACTAATGGGGATCCATAATAAACCCCAGGAAGAGTAGCTGCTGACTTGGCAGGAACTAATGGGGATCCATAATAAACCCCAGGATGAGTAACTGCTGCCTTGGCAGGAACTAATGGGGATCCATAATAAACCCCAGGAAGAGTAGCTGCTGCCTTGGCAGGAACTAATGGGGATCCATAATAAACCCCAGGAAGAGTAACTGCTGCCTTGGCAGGAAACTAATGGGGATCCATAATAAACCCCAGGAAGAGTAGCTGCTGCCTTGACAGGAACTAATGGGGATCCATAATAAACCCCAGGAAGAGTAGCTGCTGCCTTGACAGGAACTAGTGGGGATCCATAATAAACCCCAGGAAGAGTAGCTGCTGCCTTGGCAGGAACTAAATGGGGATCCATAATAAATACAACTGAAGTTAGATATCTGCACAGATGAGTTCAGTTTATTGTGCAATGTTTTTCTTTTTTTCTACAAAAATATGTTTTTCTCCCAGCCTTCGGGTTTAAACTAATGATTATCTATCTTCATTTGAGTTTTATTGCATATTTTCTGCACCTAGGGTGTACAATGTGAGCCTTCGTCACTGTGTGTGTGTGATGTTGGTGTGCCCGTCTTTACCTGGAACACTGAGGCGAACAGGGCGAAGGCGATGGTCCTGGCCCCGATGGTGAAGAAGTGCCACAGCATCTGGACAATCACAGCCTTGTAGGACAGCGGGAGCTTGTCATCTCTGGAGTCCCTCAGAGTCTTCTGGTAGGACGCTATCATCCAGGCCAGAGAGACCAAGGAGGCTGAAGCAGAGAGACCTGGGGACAACGAGGGATGACGGGATAGGAAAGGAGGATGAATATACTCCCAGGCCAAATCAAGACAACGCTGGGCCAATTGTGTGCCGCCCTATGGGACTCCCAATCACAGCCGGATGTGATACAGTCTGGATTCGAACCAGGGACTGTAGTGACGGCACCTGCACTGAGATGCAGTGTATACAAACAAAATTGGTACATTATATTGTTTTATACTATTCCAATTACCTCAGAGAAAGAGATTTTGTTTAACAAGTAATAATTTTCTTCTCAAAAAGATTGTTGACGCACTTGTTTTCAATACCTTTCAATACCTCACCTTGTGAGGATAATGGCACTGAGCATTTTTTCTAAATGTTTGATGAGTTGGAGAACACATTGGAGTCCTCCATACAGAGACGAGATGAGATGCTTGACATCGTTCATCTGCTCTCATGGGGTGCCCTCTTCAATTCAAACCACAGATTTTCAATGGGGTTCAAGTCTGGAGACTGAGATAACCATTACAAAATGTTGATTTTGTGGCCCCCCAAAAATATATATTTGTGGAGTTTGTTGTGTGCTTTGGGTTATTATCTTATTGGAAGATACACTTGCTGCCAAGTTTCATCCAACTGGCAGAGGCAAGCAGGTTTTTTGCTAAAATGTCCTGGATCTGTGGAAGCAAAATAGCCACATATCAAAGATCCACCAGCATATTTTACAGAATGATGTTTCCACCTCCATGCTTCACGGTTGGGATGGTGTTCTTGGGGTTGTACTCATCCTTCTTCTTCTTCCAAACACGGCGAGTGGAGTTTAGACCAAAAAGCTCTATTTTTGTCTCATCAGGGTAATGGATTTATTTTCTGCTCATTTTCACGGCAAACCTACCACTGATGTGTATGGCCAAATAGCAGTATTTTTATGTCATCCAACAAACTCCAGGAGTTTGCTAAACGGCACTTGGATTTGGAATTGGTGCATTGGTGAGTCGATGTACTGGGCTGTACGTACAGCCCTCTGTAGCGCCTTGCGTTTGGATGCCAACAGTTGGTGGGTCGATGTACTGGGCCGTACGTACTGCCTTCTGTAGCGCCTTGCGTTTGGATGTCAACAGTTGGTGGGTCGATGTACTGGGCCGTACGTACTGCCCTCTGTAGTGCCTTGCGTTTGGATGCCAACAGTTGCCATACCAAGTGGTGATGAAGCTAGTGGTGATGAAGCTAGCTAAGATTTTCTCAATGGTGCAGCTGTAGAACTTTTTGAGGATCTGAGGATTTCAGCTTCCTGAGGGGGAAGAGGTGATGCCTTGCCCTCTTCACAACTATGTTGGTTTGTGTGGACCATAATAATTCCTTAGTGATGTGGACATTGATGAGGATGAGGAAATTGAAGCTCTGCTCCACTACAGCTCCATCGATGTGGATCAACCCTTTGTATCCTGTAGTCCAAGATCAGCTTCTTTGTCTTGCTCACGTTGAGGGAGAGGTTGTTGACCTGGCACCACACTTCCAGGTCTCTGACCTCCTCCCTGTAGGCTGTCTCATCGTTGTCGGTGAACAGGCCTACCACCGTTGTGTCGTCAGCAAACTTAATGATGATGTTGGAGTCGTGCGCGGCCATGCAGTCATGGGTGAACAGAGAGTACAGGAGGGGACTAAGCATGCACCCCTTAGGGCACCCCGAGGGTCAGCCAGGCAGATATCTTGTTATTGCCTACCCCTCATCACCTGGGAGAGGCCCATCATGAAGTCCAGGATCTAGTTGCAGATGGAGGTGTTTAATCCCATGGTCCGTAGCTTAGCGGTGAGCTTGAAGGGCACTATGGGGTTGAATGCTGAGCTGTAGTCAATGAACAGCATTCTCTTGTAGGTGTTTATTTTGTCCAGGGGCAGTTTGGAGTGCAGATCTTTGGATCTGTTGGGGTTGTATGTGAATTGGACTGGGGTCCATGGTGTCTGGGATGGTGGTGTTGATTTGAGCCATGGCCAAAAAAACAGAAAACTTCAGAGTGCATAACTTTTCACCCCCCCCCCCCCCCCCCAAAGTCAATAATTTGTAGAACTACCTTGTGCAGCAAATACAGCTGCAAGTCTCTATAAGCTTAGCACATCTAGCCACTGGGATTTTTGCCCATTCTTCAAGGCAAAACTGGTCCAGCTCCTTCAAATTGGATGGGTTCCACTGGTGTACAGCAATCTTTAAGTCATACCACAGATTCTCAATTGGATTGAGGTCTGGGCTTTGACTAGGCCATTTCAAGACATTTAAATGTTTCCCCTTAAACCACTTGAGTGTTGCAGTATGCTTAGGGCCATTGTCCTGCTGGAAGGTAAACCTCTGTCCCAGTCTCAAATCTCTGGAAGACTGAAACAGGTTTCCCTGTATTTAGCGCCATCCATTACTCCTTCAAATCTGACCAGTGTCCCAGACCCTGCCGATGCAAAACATCCCCACAGCATGATGCTGCCACCACCATGCTTCACTGTGGGGATGATGTTCTCGGGGTGATGACAGGTGTTGTGTTTGCGCCAGACATAGTGTTTTCCTTGATGGCAAAAAAGCTCTGTTTTAGTCTCATCTGACCCGAGTACCTTCCTCCATATGTTTGGGGAGTCTCCCACATGCCTTTTGACAAACACCAAACGTGTTTTCTTATTTCTTTCTTTAAGCAAAGGCTTGTTTCTGACCACTCTTCCATAAAGCCCAGCTCTGTGGAGTGCATGGCTTAAAGTGGTCCTATTGACAGATACTCCAATCTCCGCTGTGGAGCTTTGCAGCTCCTTCAGGGTTATCTTTGGTCTCTTTGTTGCTTCTCTGATTAATGCCCTCCTTGCCTGGTCCGTGCGTTTTGTTGGGCAGCCCTCTCTTGGCAGGTTTGTTGTGGTGCCATATTCTTTCCATTTTTTAATCATGTATTTAATGGCGCTTTGTGGGATGTTAAAAGTTTCAGATATTTTTTTATAATCCAACCCTTATCTGTACTTCTCCACAACCTTGTCCCTGACCTGTTTGGAGAGCTCCTTGGTATTCATGGTGTTACTTGTTTGGTGGTGTTGCTGACTTTGGGGCCTTCCAGAACAGGTGTATATATATATACTGAGATCATGTGACAGATAATGTGACACTTAGATTGCACACAGGTGGACTTTATTTAACTGATTATGTGACTTCTGAAGGTAATTG
>NC_143037.1:76880000-76897500 GCF_057628025.1 Oncorhynchus mykiss
TCGTTCCTCACCCAGTGTGATATTGTGTTTTCTCTCCAGCCCTACACTTTCTCCAGGAGCACTGCTCGTGTCGCCTACGTCATATCTCTCCTTATTGGACGGGCTCGTGAGTGGGGCACGGCAATCTGGGAGGCAAGGGCTGAGTGTACTAACCAGTATCAGGACTTTAAGGAGGAGATGATACGGGTTTTTGATCGATCTGTTTTTGGGGAGGAGGCTTCCAGGGCCCTGTCTTCCCTATGTCAAGATAATCGATCCATAACAGACTACTCTATTGAGTTTCGCACTCTTGCTGCCTCCAGTGGCTGGAACGAGCCGGCTTTGCTCGCTCGTTTTCTGGAGGGTCTCCGCGCAGAGGTAAAGGATGAGATTCTCTCCCGGGAGGTTCCTTCCAGCGTGGATTCCTTGATTGAACTCGCTATTCGCATTGAGCGACGGGTTGATCTTCGTCACCGAGCTCGTGGAAAGGAGCTCGCGTTCTCCGTTGCCCCCCTCTCCGCATCACTACCATCTTCCTCTGCCGGCTCGGGTGCTGAGCCCATGAAGCTGGGAGGTATCCGCATCTCGACTAAGGAGAGGGAACGGAGAATCACCAACCGCCTCTGTCTCTATTGCGGTTCCGCTGGTCATTTTGTCACTTCATGTCCAGTAAAAGGCCAGAGCTCATCAGTAAGCGGAGGGCTACTGGTGAGCGCTACTACTCCTGTCTCTCCTTCAAGATCCTGCACTACCTTGTCGGTCCATCTACGCTGGACCGGTTCGTCAGCTTCCTGCAGTGCCTTAATAGACTCTGGGGCGGAGGGCTGTTTTATGGACGAGACCTGGGCTCGGGAACATGACATTCCTCTCAGACAGTTAAAGGAGCCCACGGCCTTGTTCGCCCTGGATGGTAGTCCTCTCCCCAGGATTCAGCGTGAGACGCTACCATTAACCCTCACTGTTTCTGGTAATCATAGTGAAACCATTTCTTTTTTAATTTTTCGTTCACCTTTTACACCTGTTGTTTTGGGCCATCCCTGGCTAGTTTGTCATAATCCTTCCATTAATTGGTCTAGTAATTCTATCCTCTCCTGGAACGTCTCTTGTCATGTGAAATGTTTAATGTCTGCTATCCCTCCTGTTTCCTCTGTCTCTTCTTCACAGGAGGAGCCTGGTGATTTGACAGGGGTGCCGGAGGAATATCACGATCTGCGCACGGTGTTCAGTCGGTCCAGGGCCACCTCTCTTCCTCCACACCGGTCGTATGATTGTAGTATTGATCTCCTTCCGGGAACCACCCCCCCCCCGGGGTAGACTATACTCTCTGTCGGCTCCCGAACGTAAGGCTCTCGAAGATTATTTGTCTGTAGCTCTTGACGCCGGTACC
This sequence comes from Oncorhynchus mykiss, assembly GCF_057628025.1. Classification (NCBI taxonomy): domain Eukaryota; kingdom Metazoa; phylum Chordata; class Actinopteri; order Salmoniformes; family Salmonidae; genus Oncorhynchus; species Oncorhynchus mykiss. The sequence goes on from NC_143037.1 coordinate 76,881,367, forward strand.
ATAGTCCCCTCCTCCTCTCCCGCCGGAGCGGGGTTTTTTTTTGTCAAGAAGAAGGACGGGTCTCTGCGCCCCTGCATAGATTATCGAGGGCTGAATGACATAACAGTGAAGAATCGTTATCCGCTTCCTCTTATGTCTTCAGCCTTCGAGATCCTGCAGGGAGCCAGGTTTTTCACTAAGTTGGACCTTCGTAACGCTTACCATCTCGTGCGCATCAGGGAGGGGGACGAGTGGAAGACGGCGTTTAACACTCCGTTAGGGCACTTTGAATACCGGGTTCTTCCTTTCGGCCTCGCTAACGCTCCAGCTGTCTTTCAGGCATTAGTCAATGATGTCCTGAGAGACATGCTGAACATCTTTGTTTTCGTTTACCTTGACGATATCCTGATTTTTTCACCGTCACTCCAGATTCATGTTCAGCACGTTCGACGTATCCTCCAGCGCCTTTTAGAGAATTGTCTTTTTGTGAAGGCTGAGAAGTGCTCTTTTCATGCCTCCTCCGTCACATTTCTCGGTTCTGTTATTTCCGCTGAAGGCATTAAGATGGATCCCGCTAAGGTCCAAGCTGTCATTGATTGGCCCGTCCCTAAGTCACGCGTCGAGCTGCAGCGCTTTCTCGGCTTCGCGAACTTCTATCGTCGTTTCATCCGTAATTTCGGTCAGGTGGCAGCTCCTCTCACAGCCCTTACTTCTGTCAAGACGTGCTTTAAGTGGTCCGTTTCCGCCCAGGGAGCTTTTGATCTCCTCAAGAATCGTTTTACATCCGCTCCTATCCTTGTTACACCTGACGTCTCTAGACAGTTCGTTGTCGAGGTTGACGCGTCAGAGGTGGGCGTGGGAGCCATTCTTTCTCAGCGCTCCCTCTCTGACGACAAGGTCCACCCATGCGCGTATTTTTCTCATCGCCTGTCGCCGTCGGAACGTAACTATGATGTGGGTAACCGCGAACTGCTCGCCATCCGGTTAGCCCTAGGCGAATGGCGACAGTGGTTGGAGGGGGCGACCGTTCCTTTTGTCGTTTGGACTGACCATAGGAACCTTGAGTACATCCGTTCTGCCAAACGACTTAATGCGCGTCAGGCGCGTTGGGCGCTGTTTTTCGCTCGTTTCGAGTTCGTGATTTCTTATCGTCCGGGCTCTAAGAACACCAAGCCTGATGCTTTGTCTCGTCTCTTCAGTTCTTCAGTAGCCTCCACTGACCCCGAGGGGATTCTCCCTGAGGGGCGTGTTGTCGGGTTGACTGTCTGGGGAATTGAGAGGCAGGTAAAGCAAGCGCTCACTCACACTCCGTCGCCGCGCGCTTGTCCTAGGAACCTTCTTTTCGTTCCCGTTCCTACTCGTCTGGCCGTTCTTCAGTGGGCTCACTCTGCCAAGTTAGCCGGCCACCCTGGCGTTCGGGGTACGCTTGCTTCCATTCGCCAGCGTTTTTGGTGGCCCACCCGGGAGCATGACACGCGTCGTTTCGTGGCTGCTTGTTCGGTCTGCGCGCAGACTAAGTCCGGTAACTCTCCTCCTGCCGGCCGTCTCAGGCCGCTTCCTATTCCCTCTCGACCGTGGTCTCACATCGCCTTAGATTTTGTCACCGGACTGCCTTCGTCAGCGGGGAAGACTGTTATTCTTACGGTTGTCGATAGGTTCTCTAAGGCGGCTCATTTCATTCCCCTTGCTAAGCTTCCTTCTGCTAAAGAGACGGCACAAATCATCATCGAGAATGTTTTCAGAATTCATGGCCTTCCGTCAGACGTCGTTTCGGACAGAGGTCCGCAATTCACGTCTCAATTTTGGAGGGAGTTTTGCCGTTTGATTGGGGCTTCCGTCAGTCTCTCTTCCGGCTTTCACCCCCAGTCTAACGGTCAAGCAGAACGGGCCAATCAGACTATTGGTCGCATCTTACGCAGTCTTTCTTTTCGCAACCCTGCGTCTTGGTCAGAACAGCTCCCCTGGGCAGAATACGCCCACAACTCGCTTCCTTCGTCTGCGACCGGGCTATCTCCTTTTCAGAGTAGCCTCGGGTACCAGCCTCCGCTGTTCTCATCTCAGTTCGCCGAGTCCAGCGTCCCCTCCGCTCAGGCTTTTGTCCAACGTTGCGAGCGCACCTGGAAGAGGGTCAGGTCTGCACTTTGCCGTTATAGGACGCAGACTGTGAGGGCTGCTAATAAGCGTAGAACTAAGAGTCCTAGATATTGTCGCGGTCAGAGAGTTTGGCTCTCCACTCAGAACCTTCCCCTTAAGACGGCTTCTCGCAAGTTGACCCCGCGGTTCATTGGTCCGTTCCGTATTTCTCGGGTCATTAATCCTGTCGCAGTTCGACTTCTTCTTCCGCGATACCTTCGTCGCGTCCACCCGGTCTTCCATGTCTCCTGCATCAAGCCCGTCCTTCGCGCCCCCGCTCGTCTCCCCCCCCCCCCCCCCCATCCTTGTCGAGGGCGCACCCATCTACAGGGTCCGTAGAATTTTGGACATGCGTCCTCGGGGCCGTGGTCACCAGTACCTCGTAGATTGGGAGGGGTACGGTCCTGAGGAGAGGAGTTGGGTTCCCTCTCGGGACGTGCTGGACCGTGCGCTGATCGAGGATTTCCTCCGTTGCCGCCAGGTTTCCTCCTCGAGTGCGCCAGGAGGCGCTCGGTGAGTGGGGGGGTACTGTCATGTACTGTCATGTTGTGTCTTGTCTCTGTCCTTTCCCTTCACCCTGTCTCCCTCTGCTGGTCGTTGTTAGGTTACCTTTTCTCCCCCTCTTTCCCCCAGCTGTGCCTTGTCTCCTCCTAACCACCTCGTCACCCCTTTTCCCACCTGTTCCCTTTTTCCCTCTGATTAGGTCCCTATATCTCTCTCTGTTCCTGCTCCTGTCCTTGTCGGATTCTTGTTTGTTGTGTTTCATGCCTGAACCAGACTATCGTCATGTTTGCTGTAACCTTGTCCTGTCCTGTCGGAATCTGCCGGTCTATCTGAGCCTACCTATGTTTGGTTATTAAAGAAGCTCTGTTTAAGTTAATTCGCTTTTGGGTCCTCATTCACTCACCGTAACACAACCAGTGAAGAACAAACACCATTGTAAATACAACCCATTATTATGTTTATTTATTTTCCCTTCTGTACTTTAACTATTTGCACAACGTTACAACATAATATGCCATTCGAAATGTCTCTATTCCTTTGGAACTTGTGTGTAATGTTTACTGATAAAGAGACTGACTGCTAGATTATGGCTAGGTTAGGTAATTATATAATTAAGTAGGTAATCCACCACATTTTATATCATGTCTTATCATACCATACATTATCATATCATATATTAACATATCTTAGCATATCATATATTACCATATAATATCATATATTAACATATCATATATTAACATATCTTATCATATCATATATTACCATATAATATCAGATATTAGCATGTCCTATCATATCGTATCTTAATATATTATCATATCTTATCATATCATATATTATCATATCATATATTATCATATCTTATCATATCATATATTAACGTATCCTATCATATCTTATCATATCATATATTAACATATCGTTATCATACCATATATTATCATATCATATATTAACATATCTTATCATATCATATATTACCATATCATATATTACCATATAATATCATATATTATCATATCTTATCATATCTCACATATCTTATCATATCATATATTATCATATCATATCATATATTATCACATCTTGTCATATATGATCATATCTTATCGAATCATATCATATATTATCATATCGTATCATTTCATATATTATAATATATTATCATATCATATTTTATCATATCTTATCATATATGATCATATCTTATCGAATCATATCATATATTATCATATCTTATCATATCATATATCATATATATTCATATCTTATCATATCATATATTATCATATCATATCATATATTATCATATCATATGTTATCTTATCACATCATATCATATATTATCATATAATATATGATCACATCTTATCATATCATATATTATCATATCGTATCATATATTATCATATCTTATCGAATCATATCATATCATATACTTTCATATCTTATCATATCATATCTTATTATATCATATATTATCATACATTATCATATCATATCTTATCATGTTATATAATATCTTATCTTATCATTTCATACCATGTTTTATATCATATCATATTTAAAATGCAGACGATGAGGCAGGAAGAGATTACTTGATGTCAAGTAAAAGAGACACTGACAGAAAGAGGAACAACACACACACACACACACACACACACACACAGACACACACACACACACACACACACACACACACACACACACACACACACACACACACACACACACACACACACACACACACACACACACACACACACACACACACACACACAAAACACACACACACACAAAACACGACTCACCCTGCAGCGGCAGGACCCGGTTGGCGTGTATAATGATGCTGAGTTGTAGCACCAGCTGAGGAGCGTTCTTCAGGAAGGCCTCCAGCAGCCTCAGCATGGTGATGTCAGCACACTCAAACATCAACCTCCAGTGGAAGTGACCGCGGTTGCCGAGCCAACGGATCTGGGCGCCCAGGTAGAGGGCGTGGACATACCTGTAGAGGGGGAGGGGAGGAGAAGGGGGACGTCAATCAATCAATTAATGAATCAGATAACTTAGTGATCAGTCACTTCTGTAGTGACTCTGGATCAGAGAGTCTTTTAAATGACTCACTACTGTAGTGACTCTGGATAAGAGAGTCTGCTAAATGACTCACTACTGTAGTGACTCTGGATAAGAGAGTCTGCTAAATGACTCACTGCTGTAGTGACTCTGGATAAGAGAGTCTGTTAAATGACTCACCACTGTAGTGACTCTGGAACAGAGAGTCTGTTAAATGACTCACTACTGTAGTGACTCTGGATCAGAGAGTCTGTTAAATGACTCACTACTGTAGTGACTCTGGAACAGAGAGTCTGTTAAATGACTCACTACTGTAGTGACTCTGGATCAGAGAGTCTGTTAAATGACTCAATACTGTAGTGATTCTGGATCAGAGAGTCTGTTAAATGACTCACTACTGTAGTGACTCTGGATCAGAGAGTCTGTTAAATGACTCACTACTGTAGTGACTCTGGATCAGTGTCCTTCAATGTAAGAAGTAGGAACCGTAGAGCGGAACCAGAGCGATGTAGACAAACATATATGTCAACATAAATTGTCCCATTAACAATCACCCATGTTAACAAACCTACTTCATTTCAAACGTCACATTTCTCTAGTATAGGTGACTTATTGTAATGAACGATATCACCAAAATTCAGGAGATAAGTGATTTTTGTGGTCGGTGTCGATAATTGTCAGTTTATCGTCCCGCATCTAATACACTCTGATATACTGTAGACCATAAGGGCAGATAGGACATGTCAGGTAAGGCAGACAACTAAAGCTGAAGGCTCCAGTCTACAGAGGAACCCACAGAAACAGCCCACAGTCAGGAAACTCACATGGTAACATCATAATTTGAAGTCGAAAGTTTACATACACCTTAGCCAATTACATTTAAGCTCAGTTTTTCACAATTCCTGACATTTAATCCTAATAAAAATTCCCTGTCTTAGGTCAGTTAGGACCAACACTTTATTTTAAGAATGTGAAATGCCAGAATTATTTATTTCAGCTTCTATTTCTTTCATCACATTCCCAGTGGGTCAGAAGTTTACATACACTCAATTAGTATTTGGTAGCATTGCCTTTAAATTGTTGAACTTGGGTCAAACGTTTCTGGTAGCCTTCCACAAACTTCCCACAATAAGTTGGGTGAATTTTGGCCCATTCCTCCTGACAGAGCTCGTGTAACTGAGTCAGGTTTGTAGGCTTCCTTGCTCGCACACGCTTTTTCAGTTCTGCCCACAAATTTTCTATAGGATTGAGGTCAGGGCTCTGTGATGGCCACTCCAATTACCTTGACTTTGTTGTCCTTAAGCCATTTTGCCACAACTTTGGAAGTATGCTTGGGGTCATTGTCCATTTGGAAGACCCATTTGCAACCAAGCTTTAACTTCCTGACTGAGGTCTTCAGATGTTGCTTCAATATATTCACGTCATTTTCCTGCCTCATGATGCCATCTATTTTGTGAAGTGCACCAGTCCCTCCTGCAGCAAAACACCCTCACAACATGATGATGCCACCCCCGTGCTTCACGGTTGGGATGGTGTTCTTCGGCTTGCAGGCCCTTTCTCCTCCAAACATAACGATGGTCATTATGGCCAAACAGTTCTATTTTTGTTTCATCAGACCAGAGGACATTTCTCCAAAAAGTACAATCTTTGTCCCCATGTGCAGTTGCAAACCGTAGTCTGGCTTTTATATGGGGGTTTTGGAGCAGTGGCTTCTTCCTTGCTGAGCACCCTTTCAGGTTATGTCGATATAGGACTCATTTTACTGTGGATATAGATACTTTTGTACCTGTTTCCTCCAGCATCTTCACAAGGTCCTTTACTGTTGTTCTGGGATTGATTTTCACTTTTCGCACCAAAGTACTTTCATCTCTAGGAGACAGAACGCGTGTCCTTCCTGAGAGGTATGACGGCTGCGTGGTCCCATAACGTTTATACTTGCATACTATTGTTTGTACAGATGAACGTGGTACCTTCAGGCTTTTGGAATTTGCTCCCAAGGATGAACCAGACTTATGGAGGTCTACAATTTTTCTTTCTGAGGTCTTGGCCGATTTCTTTTGATTTCCCCATTATGTCAAGCAAAGAGGCACTGAGTTTGAAGGTAGGCCTTGAAATACATCCACAGGTACACCTCCAATTGACTCAAATGATGTCAATTAGCTTATCAGAAGCATCTAAAGCCATGACATCATTTTCTGGAATTGTTCAAGCTGTTTAAAGGCACAGTCAACTTAGTGTATGTAAATATGTGACCAATATGTGTATGGACACATATAAATATGTGTATGGACCTATAATGTCTGTTAAATATGGACCAATAACATCTGTTAAATATGGACCAATAACATCTGTTAAATATGTACCAATAACATCTGCTGAATATGGACCAATAACATCTGCTGAATATGTGTATGTGACCAATAACATCTGTTAAATATGGACCAATAACATCTGCTGAATATGTGTATGGACCAATAACATCTGTTAAATATGGACCAATAACATCTGTTAAATATGGACCAATAACATCTGTTAAATATGGACCAATAACATCTGCTGAATATGTGTATGTGACCAATAACATCTGTTAAATATGGACCAATAACATCTGCTGAATATGTGTATGGACCAATAACATCTGTTAAATATGTGTATGGACCAATAACATCTGTTAAATATGGACCAATAACATCTGTTAAATATGGACCAATAACATCTGTTAAATATGGACCAATAACATCTGTTAAATATGGACCAATAACATCTGTTAAATATGGACCAATAACATCTGTTAAATATGGACCAATAACATCTGCTGAATATGTGTATGTGACCAATAACATCTGTTAAATATGGACCAATAACATCTGCTGAATATGTGTATGGACCAATAACATCTGTTAAATATGGACCAATAACATCTGTTAAATATGGACCAATAACATCTGTTAAATATGGACCAATAACATCTGTTAAATATGGACCAATAACATCTGCTGAATATGTGTATGTGACCAATAACATCTGTTAAATATGGACCAATAACATCTGCTGAATATGTATATGGACCAATAACATCTGTTAAATATGGACCAATAACATCTGTTAAATATGGACCAATAACATCTGCTGAATATGTGTATGTGACCAATAACATCTGTTAAATATGGACCAATAACATCTGTTAAATATGGACCAATAACATCTGTTAAATATGGACCAATAACATCTGTTAAATATGGACCAATAACATCTGCTGAATATGTGTATGTGACCAATAACATCTGTTAAATATGGACCAATAACATCTGCTGAATATGTGTATGTGACCAATAACATCTGCTGAATATGTGTATGTGACTGACCAATAACATCTTTTAAAAATGTGTATGGACCAATAACATCTGATAAATATGTGTATGTGACCAATAACATCTGATAAATATGTGTATGGACCAATAACATCTGATAAATATGTGTATGGACAGTGTCAAAGACCCAGCCAAAGACCCAGTTAAAGACCCAGCCAAAGACCCAGTTAAAGACCCAGCCAAAGACCCAGCCAAAGACCCAGTTAAAGACAAAGACCTTTGGTCTTTAAATCTCCTGTGTTGTGCATTCATTGGTCAATAAATCTACTGTGTGGTGCATTCATTGGTCAATAAATCTACTGTGTTGTGCATTCATTGGTCAATAAATCTACTGTGTGGTGCATTCATTGGTCAATAAATCTACTGTGTGGTGCATTCATTGGTCAATAAATCTACTGTGTGGTGCATTCATTGGTCAATAAATCTACAGTGTTTGTGTCTTATATGAAATACTAAGGTAAGAATATGAACCAATGGGAAATTAAACCAAAAAAACAATAGCAATATAAACTAATAACATCTGCTAAATATGTGACCAATATAAACTATAGCTCCATTAATATTGATTATACACCCATCATTATGGGTCTGAAACGGTACCTCATCTCCTATGTGTGACTGTTAATAAGAGGGTTAGTATGTACAAGTACCTCTGAGTAGAGAGTGTGTACAAGTACCTCTGAGTAGAGAGTGTGTACAAGTACCTCTGAGTAGAGAGTGTGTACAAGTACCTCTGAGTAGAGAGTGTGTACAAGTACCTCTGAGTAGAGAGTGTGTACAAGTACCTCTGAGTAGTGAGTGTGTACAAGTACCTCTGAGTAGTGAGTGTGTACAAGTACCTCTGAGTAGTGAGTGTGTACAAGTACCTCTGAGTAGAGAGTGTGTACAAGTACCTCTGAGTAGTGAGTGTGTACAAGTACCTCTGAGTAGTGAGTGTGTACAAGTACCTCTGAGTGGTGAGTGTGTACAAGTACCTCTGAGTAGTGAATGTGTACAAGTACCTCTGAGTAGTGAGTGTGTACAAGTACCTCTGAGTAGAGAGTGTGTACAAGTACCTCTGAGTAGTGAGTGTGTACAAGTACCTCTGAGTAGAGAGTTTGTACAAGTATTTCTGAGTGGTTGCTGTCTGTGTCATCCCTGGCTCCTTGGTATTGAGTAGAGGAGCTAAGGAGCTGTCAACATGTCAGGCTGTGGATGACAGACAACGAGACAGAGTACCCAGGGTGATTCCACACCAGCGGAACCTGTCTCTGCTGTGGGTCTGTCACTTTCACCACTGTGGCACAGTCCCTGCTGGGAGCCCCCTCTGCTGATCTCTCTCTCTCTCTCTCTCTCTCTCTCTCTCTATTTCAATTGAAGGGGCTTTATTGGCATGGGGAACACATGTTTACACTGCCAAAGCAAGTGAAATAGATAATAAACAAAAGCGAAATAAAGAATATAAAATGAACCTCTCCCTCTCCTCTTCTCTCTCTATCCCTCCCTCCCTCCCTCTCTCTCTCTCTCTCTCTCTCTCTCTGTCTCTCTCTCTCTCTCTCTCTCTCTCTCTCTCTCTCTCTCTCTCTCTATCCCTCCCTCCCTCCCTCCCTCCCTCCCTCCCTCCCTCCCTCCCTCCCTCCCTCCCTCCCTCCCTCCCTCCCTCCCTCCCTCTCCCTCTCTCTCTCTCTCTCTCTCTCTCTCTCTCGTTCTACTCCTCTCTCCCCCCTCTCTCTCTCTCTCTCTCCTCTCTCTCTCTCCCTCTCTCTCTCCTCTCTCTCGCTCTCCTGCTCTCTCTTTCTCTCACTCACCTCTCTCCTCCTCTCTTTCTTGTTCACTCTCCTTCTCTCCCTCTCCTTCATGGGTGATGGAATGCTCCCTCTCCCCCTACCTCCCCCTCTTCCCCTTTCTCTCCCACTCCCTCTCTCCCCCCTCTCCCCTCCTTCTCCTCCATAATGGTTGGTAATGAGGGATGTCAGAGACAGAGATAGAGTAGAGAGGGGGAGGAGGGAGAGAGAAAAGAGGAGGAGGAGGGGATATTGGGGATATGTCATAGAGAGAGGGGGGGAGGATAATGGGGGATGTCGTTAAATTCACATTTATACTCATTAGGCCTAAATGACTGATTACTTTGTCAGGAGAGAAAGAGAGTGAGATGGCTGAGTTGTGAGTGAGGGAGAGAGATAAAGGAGAGATGGAAGCAACAGAGGAAGAGACAGAGGAGACAGAGAGGGAGAGAGAGACAGAGAGGGGGAAAGGGACAGAGGAAGAGAGGGGGGGAGAGAGAGGGAAAGGGACAGAGGAGGATAGAGAGAGTATTAGTTTATTTTATTCCCATTAGCTTTTGCCAAAGCAGCAGCTACTTTTCTTGGAGTCCACACAACAACAACAACAACAAAACACAACAAGTAACAAAACACAGACAGACAAGAACAGCTACACAAATGTCAAATACAACGATATACAAACAATACAACTAAAGGCGAATGTGTGTAGATTGAGTGTGTTAGAGTTTTACTCAAATTTTTGTTTGAGTAATACGAGATGGAAGGGAGTTCCATGCGATCACGACTCTGTATAAAACTGTGTGTTGCTGTCAATTCATTTTGGACTTAGGGAACTGAGAAAAGACCCTGGTGGTATGTATTTTGGGGTATGTCTTGGTGTCTGAAGAGACCCCTGGTGGCATGTCTTGTGAGGTATGTATGGGGTGTCTGAGCTGAATGTTATTTGATTATGCAGACAATCTGGAATTTTATTACAGTAATTTTTCTCATAAAAACTAGACGAGAAGCAGTTCATCTCTCTCGTCAAACCTCAACCAGGAAAGACTGGCATCCATGTTGTTGATGTTAGTTCTGTATGGACAGTTAAGGGCAAGGCGTGCTGCTCTGTTCTGTGTCAGCTGCAGCTTCGCCAGGTCTGTCTTTGTTGCACTTGACTATATTACCAGACAGTAATCAAGATGGGACAAGACTCTCTCTCTCTCTCTCTCTCTCTCTCTCTCTCTCTCTCTCTCTCTCTCTCTCTCTCTCTCTCTCTCTCTCTCTCTCTCTCTCTCTCTCTCTCTCTCTCTCTCTCTCTCTCTCTCTCTCTCTCTCTCTCTCTCTCTCTCTCTCTCTCTCTCTCTCTCTCTCTCTCTCTCTCTCTCTCTCTCTCTCACCCTATCCTCTCTATCTCTCTCTCACCCTTCCCTCTCTATCTATCTCTCTCTCACCCTTCCCTCTCTATCTCTCTCTCTCACCCTACCCTCTCTCTCTCCCACCCTTCCCTCTCTATCTCTCTCTCACCATACCCTCTCTCTCTATCGCTCTCTCTCAACCTACCCTCTCTATCTATCTATCTCTATCTCTCACCCTACCCTGTTACGGTGCGTGAATGAGGACCCAAAAGCGAATTAACGTAAACAGAGCTTCTTTAATAACAAAACAAAACGTAGGCTCAGATGGACCGGCAGGTTCCGACAGGACAGGACAAGGTTGCAGCAAACATGACGATAGTCTGGTTCAGGCATGAACAACACAAACAAGAATCCGACAAAGACAGGAGCAGAAACAGAGAGAGATATAGAGGACTAATCAGAGGGAAAAAGGGAACAGGTGGGAAAAGGGGTGACGAGGTAGTTTGGAGGAGACAAGGCACAGCTGGGGAAAAGAGGGGGAGAAAAGGTAACCTAACAACGACCAGCAGAGGGAGACAGGGTGAAGGGAAAGGACAGAAACAAGACACAACATGACAGTACATGACAGTACCCCCCCACTCACCGAGCGCCTCCTGGCGCACTCGAGGAGGAAACCTGGCGGCAACGGAGGAAATCATCGATCAGCGCACGGTCCAGCACGTCCCGAGAGGGAACCCAACTCCTCTCCTCAGGACCGTACCCCTCCCAATCTACTAGGTACTGATGACCACGGCCCCGAGGACGCATGTCCAAAATCCTACGGACCCTGTAGATGGGTGCGCCCTCGACAAGGATGGGGGGGGGGGGGGAAGACGAGCGGGGGCGCGAAGAACGGGCTTGATACAGGAGACATGGAAGACCGGGTGGACACGACGAAGGTATCGCGGAAGAAGAAGTCGAACTGCGACAGGATTAATGACCTGAGAAATACGGAACGGACCAATGAACCGCGGGGTCAACTTGCGAGAAGTGGTCTTAAGGGGAAGGTTCTGAGTGGAGAGCCAAACTCTCTGACCGCGACAATATCTAGGACTCTTAGTTCTACGCTTATTAGCAGCCCTCACAGTCTGCGCCCTATAACGGCAAAGTGCAGACCTGACCCTCTTCCAGGTGCGCTCGCAACGTTGGACAAAAACCTGAGCGGAGGGGACGCTGGACTCGGCGAACTGAGATGAGAACAGCGGAGGCTGGTACCCGAGGCTACTCTGAAAAGGAGATAGCCCGGTCGCAGACGAAGGAAGCGAGTTGTGGGCGTATTCTGCCCAGGGGAGCTGTTCTGACCAAGACGCAGGGTTGCGAAAAGAAAGACTGCGTAAGATGCGACCAATAGTCTGATTGGCCCGTTCTGCTTGACCGTTAGACTGGGGGTGAAAGCCGGAAGAGAGACTGACGGAAGCCCCAATCAAACGGCAAAACTCCCTCCAAAATTGAGACGTGAATTGCGGACCTCTGTCCGAAACGACGTCTGACGGAAGGCCATGAATTCTGAAAACATTCTCGATGATGATTTGTGCCGTCTCTTTAGCAGAAGGAAGCTTAGCAAGGGGAATAAAATGAGCCGCCTTAGAGAACCTGTCGACAACCGTAAGAATAACAGTCTTCCCCGCTGACGAAGGCAGTCCGGTGACAAAATCTAAGGCGATGTGAGACCACGGTCGAGAGGGAATGGGAAGCGGCCTGAGACGGCCGGCAGGAGGAGAGTTACCGGACTTAGTCTGCGCGCAGACCGAACAAGCAGCCACGAAGCGACGCGTGTCATGCTCCCGGGTGGGCCACCAAAAGCGCTGGCGAATGGAAGCAAGCGTACCCCGAACGCCAGGGTGGCCGGCTAACTTGGCAGAGTGAGCCCACTGAAGAACGGCCAGACGAGTAGGAACGGGAACGAAAAGAAGGTTCCTGGGACAAGCGCGCGGCGACGGAGTTTGAGTGAGTGCTTGCTTTACCTGCCTCTCAATTCCCCAGACAGTCAACCCGACAACACGCCCCTCAGGGAGAATCCCCTCGGGGTCAGTGGAGGCTACTGAAGAACTGAAGAGACGAGATAAAGCATCAGGCTTGGTGTTCTTAGAGCCCGGACGATAAGAAATCACGAACTCGAAACGAGCGAAAAACAGCGCCCAGCGCGCCTGACGCGCATTAAGTCGTTTGGCAGAACGGATGTACTCAAGGTTCCTATGGTCAGTCCAAACGACAAAAGGAACGGTCGCCCCCTCCAACCACTGTCGCCATTCGCCTAGGGCTAAGCGGATGGCGAGCAGTTCGCGGTTTCCCACATCATAGTTACGTTCCGACGGCGACAGGCGATGAGAAAAATACGCGCAAGGGTGGACCTTGTCGTCAGAGAAGGAGCGCTGAGAAAGAATGGCTCCCACGCCCACCTCTGACGCGTCAACCTCGACAATGAACTGTCTAGAGACGTCAGGTGTAACAAGGATAGGTGCGGATGTAAAACGATTCTTGAGGAGATCAAAAGCTCCCTGGGCGGAAACGGACCACTTAAAGCACGTCTTGACAGAAGTAAGGGCTGTGAGAGGGGCTGCCACCTGACCGAAATTACGGATGAAACGACGATAGAAGTTCGCGAAGCCGAGAAAGCGCTGCAACTCGACGCGTGACTTAGGGACGGGCCAATCAATGACAGCTTGGACCTTAGCGGGATCCATCTTAATGCCTTCAGCGGAAATAACAGAACCGAGAAATGTGACGGAGGAGGCATGAAAAGAGCACTTCTCAGCCTTCACAAAAAGACAATTCTCTAAAAGGCGCTGGAGGACACGTCGAACGTGCTGAACATGAATCTGGAGTGACGGTGAAAAAATCAGGATATCGTCAAGGTAAACGAAAACAAAGATGTTCAGCATGTCTCTCAGGACATCATTGACTAATGCCTGAAAGACAGCTGGAGCGTTAGCGAGGCCGAAAGGAAGAACCCGGTATTCAAAGTGCCCTAACGGAGTGTTAAACGCCGTCTTCCACTCGTCCCCCTCCCTGATGCGCACGAGATGGTAAGCATTACGAAGGTCCAACTTAGTGAAAAACCTGGCTCCCTGCAGGATCTCGAAGGCTGAAGACATAAGAGGAAGCGGATAACGATTCTTCACTGTTATGTCATTCAGCCCTCGATAATCTATGCAGGGGCGCAGGGACCCGTCCTTCTTCTTAACAAAAAAAAACCCCGCTCCGGCGGGAGAGGAGGAGGGGACTATGGTACCGGCGGCAAGAGCTACAGACAAATAATCTTCGAGAGCCTTACGTTCGGGAGCCGACAGAGAGTATAGTCTACCCCGGGGGGGAGTGGTTCCCGGAAGGAGATCAATACTACAATCATACGACCGGTGTGGAGGAAGAGAGGTGGCCCTGGACCGACTGAACACCGTGCGCAGATCGTGATATTCCTCCGGCACCCCTGTCAAATCACCAGGCTCCTCCTGTGAAGAAGAGACAGAGGAAACAGGAGGGATAGCAGACATTAAACATTTCACATGACAAGAGACGTTCCAGGAGAGGATAGAATTACTAGACCAATTAATGGAAGGATTATGACAAACTAGCCAGGGATGGCCCAAAACAACAGGTGTAAAAGGTGAACGAAAAATTAAAAAAGAAATGGTTTCGCTATGATTACCAGAAACAGTGAGGGTTAAAGGTAGCGTCTCACGCTGAATCCTGGGGAGAGGACTACCATCCAGGGCGAACAAGGCCGTGGACTCCCTTAACTGTCTGAGAGGAATGTCATGTTCCCGAGCCCAGGTCTCGTCCATAAAACAGCCCTCCGCCCCAGAGTCTATTAAGGCACTGCAGGAAGCTGACGAACCGGGCCAGCGTAGATGGACCGACAAGGTAGTGCAGGATCTTGAAGGAGAGACAGGAGTAGTAGCGCTCACCAGTAGCCCTCCGCTTACTGATGAGCTCTGGCCTTTTACTGGACATGAAGTGACAAAATGACCAGCAGAACCGCAATAGAGACAGAGGCGGTTGGTGATTCTCCGTTCCCTCTCCTTAGTCGAGATGCGGATACCTCCCAGTTGCATAGGCTCAGCACCCGAGCCGGCAGAGGAAGATGGTAGTGATGCGGAGAGGGGGGCAACGGAGAACGCGAGCTCCTTTCCACGAGCTCGGTGACGAAGATCAACCCGTCGCTCAATGCGAATAGCGAGTTCAATCAAGGAATCCACGCTGGAAGGAACCTCCCGGGAGAGAATCTCATCCTTTACCTCTGCGCGGAGACCCTCCAGAAAACGAGCGAGCAAAGCCGGCTCGTTCCAGCCACTGGAGGCAGCAAGAGTGCGAAACTCAATAGAGTAGTCTGTTATGGATCGATTACCCTGACATAGGGAAGACAGGGCCCTGGAAGCCTCCTCCCCAAAAACAGATCGATCAAAAACCCGTATCATCTCCTCCTTAAAGTCCTGATACTGGTTAGTACACTCAGCCCTTGCCTCCCAGATTGCCGTGCCCCACTCACGAGCCCGTCCAGTAAGGAGAGATATGACGTAGGCGACACGAGCAGTGCTCCTGGAGTAAGTGTTGGGCTGGAGAGAAAACACAATATCACACTGGGTGAGGAACGAGCGGCATTCAGTGGGCTCCCCAGAGTAACACGGCGGGTTATTGATTCTGGGCTCCGGAGATTCGAAAGCCCTGGAAGTGGCCGGTGGATCGAGGCGGAGATGGTGAACCTGTTCTGTGAGGTTGGAGACTTGGGTGGCCAGGGTCTCAACGGCATGCCGAGCAGCAGACAATTCCTGCTTGTGTCTGCCTAGCATCGCTCCCTGGATCTCGACGGCTGAGTGGAGAGGATCCGAAGTCGCTGGGTCCATTCTTGGTCGGATTCTTCTGTTACGGTGCGTGAATGAGGACCCAAAAGCGAATTAACGTAAACAGAGCTTCTTTAATAACAAAACAAAACGTAGG